>NW_015176471.1:492424-524342 GCF_001447785.1 Gekko japonicus | reverse complement strand
AAGGGAGGGAGGGAGGAAGGAAGGAAGGAGGGAGGGAGGGAGGGAGGAAGGAAGGAAGGAAGGAAGGAAGGAAGGAAGGAAGGAAGGAAGGAAAAGAAAGAGGGAGGGAGAGAGAGGGGGTGAGGGAGATTCAGTCACACTCAGTGGTAGAGCATCTGCTTGGCATGCAGAAGGTCACAGGTTCAATCCACAGCATCTCCAGTTAGAAGGACCAAGCAGGAGGTGATGTGAAAGACCTCTGCCCGAGTCCCTGGCTGAGTTAGTGTGAGCTAGCTCACAGCTTTTTCGCCTTCAGCTCACAGATTTTTGTCTTTTTTCCAGGAAAGATGGCTCCAGAGCAAACTAGTTTATGCGGTAGCCAAATTGCTCACCCACAACTTTAATGCCAGCAGCTCACAAAGTTGGATTTCTGCTCACAGAACTCCACAGCTTGGAGGGAGCATTGTTCCCTGGATAGTTCCTGCCAGTCTGAGTAAGCAATATTGACCCTGACGGCCCAAGGGTCTGTTTCGGGAGAAGGCCGCTTCCAAGGAAAAGGAGCATCAAAATGTCAACCCCTGGTACATAATTCAAGAGGGGTTAAGTCTGTGCAGCAAAGAGACTTGTTCAAAAAGTAAGCTTTTGTGCAATCAAAACTTCTGCAGATACATTAAATATTATCCTTGAAAGAACTGAATCTAGCAAGAAAAAGGGAACCTTCGAAGGGCAAAAGGGCATTGTTTCTAGCAAGCCTGAGTTCTGTCTGCAGGGGGCGGCAGAGGATTTGGGAAGGCGGATGCCAAGTCCTCCTGCTGCCCGCAAGAGGGGGAAGTTACCAACAGCTGTACTGGTCTGCACAAAATCCAAAAGCAAGAATAAAATCCATGCAATGCTTTTTGTCTGGACCAGCCAGATGAACACAAAACAGCGTGCACGTTTTTGAGTTCTCCCGGACTCTTCCTCAGGCCGAATGTCTCAACATGGCGTCTGGCGTTAGAGAGGCGGGGTTGGGGGGTTCCGGTCATGATCCAGGCCCTGCGGGGCCTTTTGCAGTTCCGCAGGGCCTGCAAGATGGAGCTCTTCCGCCAGGCTTTTGAGTAGGAGCCGCCGCCGCCGCCTCCACCACCGAGTAACTGCAGAGCAGGACCGCCGGGTGGGGGCAACTGGCCACCTGGAACATCTTGGCCCATGGCATCCCCCCTCTTTGATCCCACCGTGATATGCAATAGGGAGTGAGTATTTTAGTTGCTAATGTATCCTGCAAGAAGCGAGTTTTTGTTTTAATTGTTTTAACTTGTCCTATTTTTATTTCGCTTGGTGCCTTAATTGTTTTCATCCTGTTGTATTTTATTGCACAGCGGTGCCTATGTAAGCCGCCCTGAGCCCGCTTGCGGGGAGGGCGGGGTATCAGTGAAATAAAATAAAATAAATAAATAAAATAAACAGCACGCATGACCTGGGCTCCCCACGACAGCAGGCAAGCCCCCCAACTAGTCTGTTACTTCTGTCCCTCCCCTTCCCAGGGAGCAATATATGATACCACGTCCTCAGACTAACCTACCTTGCAGGGCTGTTGTGAGGATACAATAGAGGAGAGGAGAAGGATGCCCATTAGGGAGACAACTTGAAGCAGGAGGAGGGGGAGGAGATTGGATTTATACCCTGCTCAGAGTAGATTACAATCTCCTTCCCTTCCTCACCTCACTGTCAGCTATGCTGCCATGATTGGGGGGGGGGGGAATCTCCGCTGCTTCTTTGCTTTTGCTTCTGTAACGCTGTCTTATCAATGGGGTGCAAAGGGGGGGTGCATACGAATACCCTATATCCCATTATGCTCGTAGGAACGCCGCCATTCTTAACAGAGACTTTGTTACTGCCTCTATAGCTCTGCAATAAAGTATAACCTTTCCGACAAGCGTGTACTCAGTTGTTGGCTGTGGAACCGGACACTCACAACAGACACCCTCTGAGGTAGGTGGGGTTGTGAGAGTTCTGAGACAACAGTGACTGACCCAAGGTCACCCAGCTGGATGCATGTGGAGGAGTGGGGAATCAAACCCAGCTCTCCAGATTAGAGTCCGCCACGCTTAACCACTACACCAAGCAGGATCAGCTTTGGGCAAATTGAACATGACCGCCACTGCGTCATTCACACTGGCTCTGTGGGATCTAAAAGGTGGAGAATCAAGTCGAATTTAGGTTCCGACGCCAGGCACCGGGACCCCACGTCTCAACCAAAGGCGGTGCCAGCGATTCTACCAAGACTCCGTAGCTCCCAGCCTGTGGTTCCTGTCACTCACGGGGGGGTGGGGGTGGAGAAGCCCCCCAGATACTTTCATGCGCCACCGGCTTCTCATGCAATTGCTTTCCAATCTTTGCGTGCTGACAGCCGCGTCCCACTTTGCATATCAAACTGTGGCAGATTGCGCGCTACAGAAACTGTGACAGTGTTTGATTGGATCGTGGGGGGGGCGGGGAGAGACTGGCATTAATGACAAAGGGATCGTGCTATTCCTTGTGTCTGCAGAGAAAATTGCAGAAGGGATCTCCCAAGAAGCCAAGCCCCTCATTTTGGAAGGTACATTAGAAGCCAGCAGCAGCACTGCTGGATCTTTCAACCTCCCAGGGCTATTTTTGGGCAGGAACGCACAGGAACGGAGTTCTGGCTGGCTCCCGAGTTGGCCACGCCCAGCAGGAACTCATTAGCATAATAGGTAACACCCAACAGCAGAAACTCATTAGGACTGGCTACATTAGGGGTGTGTGGCCTAACATGCAAAGGAGTTCCTGCTACAAAAAAAGGCCCTGGGTTTTGACAACAAACAAGGTAAACAGAGTAAGAAGCAAAAGGTGGGTGTGTCTGGATGACCACACTTCTGGTAACATGGGATGTGTAGCTTAATATGCTAATGAGCTGTGCTGTCAGGGGTGTGGCCTAATATGCTAATGTGTTTCTGTTGGGTGTGGCGTATTATGCTAATGAGTTCCTGCTGGGCTTTTTCTACAAAAAGAGCCCTGCAACCTCCCACATCTCATATTGGTTGAAGGGGCCATCAAGGGATGATCAACTTAAAGCAACCCTCTAACTGTACTGGTGTAAAATGTTGCAGGGCGTATCGTCCAGACAGCACACCCTGCTGGGGGTTACTCATGCAGCCATCTCCTGGTCAAGCGTCCACATTACTGCAGTACTTCAGCCACGGAGTGTGCTGCTGGGTCATTTTTTAAGAAACACCTGACAGGTGAAGAGAAGAGAGAGAAGAGATTGGATTTATGCTTCCGTTGGAGTCTCAGAGCGGCTTACAATCTCCCTCCCTTCCTCTCCCCACCACAGACACCCGGTGAGGTAGGTGGAGCCGAGAGAGCTCTCTGTAGAACTGCCCTTGAGGCAACAGCTGTGAGAGAACTGTGGCTTGCCCAAGGTCACCCAGCAGCTGCATGTGAAGTGGGGAAAACAAACCCGGTTCTCCCAGATTAGAGTCCACGATCCTAACCACTACACCAAACTGGCTGTGTGACTGCGCCCATTTAATCCGGAGGGGAAGGGTGGCTCTGTCGGGCCAAACTGTTCATGTGATCACACAAACATCGAGCTTCGCTCCAAGAGACAATGGACTATGCGGATCCTAGCCCGCTCCAATCAGGGGGCTAGGTTCCTGGCCGAGAGCCAATGGGACTCTCGGCTGCTGTAAATAACCTATTGGGAAGTGGGGGGGTGTTTTGGGGGGCGGTTTCTCGGGGAATATAAGCCGGCCTGCGAGCCGGCCAAAGTCGTCTTGTTCCTGATCGAATAAAGTACGCTTTGCTGAAATCACTCTCCGTCTGCGTACTTTTCAATTACAATCCAGGCTCCCCCCCCCCAAATCTCCAGGTATTCCCCAACCCAGAGCCAACAAGCCTGTTGCCCACCTTGATCTGCTTCTTCTCCTGTTTAACTTACTCTCAGTATTCTGTGCCTCCCGGGGCATGTTCAGTCCATACAACATTGGCCCCGATCACATGGAGATTTTGCCACGCAAAAGGCACGAATGTCAGGCGGATTTTCGGGGCGCGATCACACCGCAACATCTGGGAAGCGTAGCGCACCCGTGGCCAACCTGTGGTGTCCCGCCGATGATGCGCAGTAAAAAAGTACCACGGAAAGTGCACTAGTATCCGGAAAATGTGCGGCACAGGCAGGCGTCTGATCGCGGGAGTGCTAGTCTCCCATGGCATCCGGCGCCCGTCCACGTCCCGTCGCAAACCGGATGTTTTTCCTAAGCACATGCGCACAAACACAAAACTGAAGGCAGTGCTGCTCTGCGGAACTGCCCATGCGCACAAACGCAAAACGCTTGCCGTGCCGCTTCTTTGCCATGCTCCAGCATCACCGTGTGATCGCCAGCTAACAGCCTAAGTGCGGAGACTCGGGGGACTGTGTGATCGGGCTACCGCACTTTATTTTGCTCCGGGGCAAACAGCCACGCCTCCCCAGCTCCCGCGTTATCTGGGCCACGTGACCGGGGCCATTGTCTGTCTTTTGGTGAATTCACAGAGTCAGCAGTCAACCTCCCCCACTGCCTTTCTTACCTGGGGAGTCCCTTGAATGTGCCCTGACCTTGTCTTTGGAGGGCCTGGTTTCTGCTGCTTCAGTGACTGAAATGATTAACATAAGAACATAAGAGAGGCCCATGTTGGATCAGGCCAAAGGCCCATCTAGTCCAACACTCTGTATCACACAGTGGCCAAAAATACCAGGTGCCCTCAGGAGGTCCACCAGTGGGGCCAGGACATTAGAAGCCCTCCCACTGTTGACCCCCCCCCAAGCACCAAGAAGACAGAGCATCACTTGCCCCAGAGCCCCTATCTATACCTTGTGGCTAATAGCCACTGATGGACCTCTGCTCCATATGCCTATCTAATTCCCTTTTGAAGCCTTCGATTTGCTATTCGATATGGCACTGAAGAGGCGGCAGACCAAGAGAGAGTTGCTGACCCAAGCCCACCCATGGAGTAGGGAAGATTTGAATCAGGGATTCCCAGGTTCCTAGCTACTCAGAAAGCGTTTTTTTTCTTTCTTTTTGCTGTCAAGTCACAGCTGACGTACGGTGATCCCTGTGGGGTTTTCAAGGCAAGAGACGTTCAGAGGTGGTTTGCGATTGCCTGCCTCTGCATCGCAACCCTGGTATTCCTTGGAGGTCTCCCGTCCAAACACTAGCCAGGGTCGACCCTGCTTAGCTTCTGAGATCTGGTGAGGCTAAGCTATCCAGGTTGGGGCCAAGGCACCTTACAATATTTTTAAGACGACATCAGAGGACATTAAAAACGCATCACCCAAATGTTAAAATCACAGTTCAGGATTGCTTTAATCAAATGCCGTCTGTCTGTCCGTCCGTCCGTCTGTCTATCAATCACTGCTCATGCAGCTATAGCCTTGAGCAGAAAATAAGATAATAACATGAAATAATGCCTTACTTGATATTCTTCTGCTCAGGGCTTTTTTTGTAGAAAAAGCCCAGCAGGAACTAATTAGCATAATTGGCCACACCCAACACCAGAAACTCATTAGCATATTAGGCCACACCCTGACACCACAGTTTATTAGCATATTAGGCCACCGCCCCGTGTTGCCAGAAGTGTGGTCATCCAGCCACACCCACCTTTTGCTTCTTATTCTGTTTACCTTGTTTGTTGTCCAAACCCAGGGCCTTTTTTTGTAGCAGGGACTCCTTTGCATGTTAGGCCACACACCCCTAATGTAGCCAATCCTAAAGAGTTCCTGCTGTTGGGTGTGGCCTATTATGCTAATGAGTTCCTGCTGGGAGTGGCCAACTTGGAAGCCAGCTGGAACTCCGTTCCTCTGCGTTCCTGCCCAAAAATATCCCTGCTTCTGCTGCTGTTTAATTATTGCCCCTAAAATCTTTGCAGCAGACAGAGTAACAGAGTCATTTGTATCGGATAATAACCACGTCCCCTGTGCCCTTGTGTGATCAGGTGCCTCCTTAGACCTTTCCAATCACAGAAAAAAAGCCAGGGAAACGCTATAGCTCATAGAGTATGCAATATTTATTGCATGCGATTTTATAAGAAAACAATATCTCTTAAAGAAGTAAGTACAACAACATTTAAGTACAAAATACAAAGAAGTAGCCTATGTTAATGAAGGCTCTGGATTCTTCTTTCTTATCCATTCTAGGGTGGATAAGCAGTTGCTGCGTTCGACTAGTGCCCGAGGAGAGCAATGTTATGATTATTTGAAACTGTACCTTTGATCTGTATATTGATATTTCAACATCGTTCGGAGAAAGAAATAACAACAAACTGTGTAAGAATATTTACTTCCGAGGAAGTGGAATTCACGAAACGAAGAGAAGAATCCGAAGCCTTCGTTAACATAGGCTGCCTCTTTGACTTTTTGTACTTAAATGTTGTTGTACTTCCTTCTTTAAGAGATATTGTTTTCTTATAAAACTGCACGCTATAAATATTGCATACTCTATGAGCTATAGCGTTTCCCTGGCTTTTTTCTATGATTTGATACTGTTTATATAAGCTGGGAGGTCTCTACTTTTATCTTGCCCTTAGACCTTTCCAGCATCTGGAATCAAATGCAGTCCTAATAAAACCGTCTTCATCTGCTTCCTATAGATTATTGTCTGCAATATTATCTTGTCCTTTTTGGTCACACTTGGGGGCCTGTCTTCGCTTTTTAACATACCCCCCCATTCATTCATTCATTCATTCACTCATTCATTCACTCATTCATTCACTCACTCACTCACTCACTCACTCACTGTCTCCTACACACAGAAAATGGTATTTTTATTCCAGATCTTATTTCCAGCAAACTGTTGAGCACTGCAGATGAAACCAGTGGTGAGCATTTTTCTGGAGTCGCTCTGGTCTGCTCAGGGGTGGCAAAGTTTCACTCCACCAAGGTCACTGTAGGCGATATTCCCTCGGTGATCTCTCCACGTGTGTGTTCTTGGCATAAATATTTCCAGATTGGGGCTGTCACGGCAATGGAATGCAAGCTGGGTCTTTGCTGTAATTAGGAGGAGTCTTCCCAAGGCCACAGGATTATTTGGATAGCTGGTGAGATCATCAGACTCGGTTGTGTGTGTGTGTATCACTTCCATTACTCTTCTCCATTCAAAACGTGGACAGAGACTTCAGTCAAAGGTTGAAGAACTGGCACCGATAATTCAGGTTTCATCTTGGGGATGCAATCAAGTCAAATTGCGTATTCAAAAAGGAAGGGGAAACCCTATATAGGGTCCAGGTGTCTGTAAATTGTTGGCCGTATTTTGCCTTTTGAGGAAATGCTCAGGATTCCCCCCTGAAAATGTTAGCGAGACATGACTTGAGCGGACAAGTTTGTGCGGTGTCGTGGTTAGGAGCGCGGATTCTAATCTGGGAGAACCGGGTTTGATTCCCCACTCCTCCTCCACATGCAGCTGCTGTAGTGACCTTGGGTCAATCACAAGTTCTTTCTGAGCTGTTCTCTCAGGAGCAGTTCTCAAAAGAGCTCTCTCAGCCCCACCTACCTCACAGGGTGTCCGTTGTGGGGAGGGAGGGGAAAGGAGTTTGTAAACTGCTCTGAGAGTCCAAGAGAAGGGCGGGATATAAATCCAATCTCCTCCTCCTCTTCCTCCTCCACTACTACTACTACTACAATCTGGGACACAAATTGTATCACCATTTAACATTTGCCTCATTTGTACCCCACTTCTCTCCCCAACAGGGCTTACAACATTCTCTCCTGCCCTGTTTTATCCTCATGACAACCCTGTGAGGTAGGTTAGGCCCGATGTGCGTGAGATCACCAGAAGTGTGTCATAAGGCCACACACCCCGCCCCCAACGGTCCCGGCCGCCGCTGCCGGCCTTGCAGCTTCACTGCCGAGCCCCATGAGGGGCCCGGCGGTGGACCTGCAAGGCCAGCGGGAGTACAAGGAAGCCCCGCAAAGGCCCTCCCTGGCCCCAGGCAGGCAGGGGTGGGGAGAGGCAGGGAGGAAGCAACTTACCCTCCCTCTTCTCCTGCCTCCTCCTGGCTGAATGAGGGCCGGAAGCGGGGTGGCTGGAAGCAGGGGGCGGGGCTTCATCATATGCCCCACCCCCCGTACCTCACCCGGGGGAACTGCGATCCCCCGCGATCCCCCCCGAAATGACCTCTGCTAACAACATTTAGTCTTTCAGGTGCTCCTGGACTCTTGCTCTTTTCTACCACTACAGGCAGCCTAGCCCATCTTGATCTATGTCCGCGAATAAACATCTTGCTTCTAGAGCTAGCTTGACGCTCACAAAGTGGCTTTGGGCGGTGACGAGGTCTTTCTGTCTGCTGCTGGGCCCAATTTAAATTATTTACCATTCTTTATTTATTCACATTATTTATACCCCGTCTTTCTCAAGGAGACTCAAGGTGAATTGCGTAGTATAAGTCAAACACAATCAATAAGGCGAGACCTCTAGTGACCAGTGCAATAGGATGTGGACTACCAAAATCATGGGCACTCAGTGAAATTGCTGAGCTGTCGGGTTAGAACGGATAAAAGGAAGTCCTTCTTCGCCCAAAGAGTGATTGACACATGGAATTCACTGCCACAGGAGGGGGTGGCGGCTACAAGCATGGATGGCTTCAAGAGGGAATTAGATAAGCATATGGAGCAGAGGTCCATCCGTGGCTATTAGCCACAAGGTATAGATAGGAACTCTCAGGCTGGGGCAAGGGATGCTCTGTATTCTTGATGCTTGGAGGGGCAACAGTGGAAGGGCTTCTAGTGTCCTGGCCCCACTGCTGGACCTCCTTTAAAAAAAAATTGATTATAGTTTTATAACATTGTATACATATTACCTTCGTTTTACATTAAATATTCATGTGAGTCAATTTTGTGTCATATTATCCAACCAAACATATAACATTTTCCATCTTATTTCAAATATTTCATTACTCTTCCCTTGTAATAGTATGCTTAATCTATCCATTTCCGCCATTGACAACAATTTCTCTATTAATTCATCCTTTGAGGGTAGTTTTTCCTCTTTCCAGCATTTGGCTAGTAATATTCTTGCCGCAGTGAAAATATATGTTATTACATACTTATTTGCCTTATTGTAAGTTTCTGGAATAATATTTAATAAAGCAATTTCTGGTATAAATGGTAAATTGAGTCCCATGATTTCTTTTGCTATCTTATAAATCCCCCCCCCCGATATCTCTGTACTCTTTCACACCTCCACCACATGTGAAAAAATGTACCAACATTTTTTTACATTTCCAACAGTTCTTACTGACATTTGCATAACACCTTGCTATTCTATCCAGTGCCCCACTGCTGGACCTCCTGATGGCCCCTGGTCTTTTTGGCCACTGTGTGACACAGAGTGTTGGACTAGATGGGCCATTGGCCTGATCCAACATTGGCTTCTCTTGTGTTCTTATAGGAACTCTCAGTCTGGGGCATGGGATGCTCTGTATTCTTGGTGCTTGGGGGGGGCAACAGTGGGAGGGCTTCTGGAGTCCTGGCCGCACTGCTGGACCTCCTGATGGCACCTGGTATTTCTGGCCACTGTGTGACACAGAGTGTTGGACTAGATGGGCCATTGGCCTGATCCAACATTGGCTTCTCTTATGTTCTTATAGGAACTCTCAGTCCGGGGCAAGGGATGCTCTGTATTCATGGTGCTTGGGGGGGGGGGCAACAGTGGGAGGGCTTCTAGTGTCCTGGCCCCACTGCTGGACCTCCTGATGGCCCCTGGTATTTCTGGCCACTGTGTGACACAGAGTGTTGGACTGGATGGGCCATTGGCCTGATCCAACATTGGCTTCTCTTGTGTTCTTATAGGAACTCTTGGTCTGGGGCAGGTGATGCTCTGTATTCTTGGTGCTTGGGTGGGGGGCAACAGTGGGAGGGCTTCTAGTGTCCTGGCCCCACTGCTGGACCTCCTGATGGCACCTGGTATTTTTTGCCACTGTGTGACAGAGTGCTGGACTGGACTCTATGGCATTGTACCATGCGGAGGCCCCTCCCCTCCCCAAACCCCGCCCTCTCCTGGCTCCACTCCCAAAGTCTCCAGGTATTTTCCGACCCAGACCTGGGAACCCTGTTGGGACCCCAGGTCCATCGGAAAGTTGCGTCGACTTGGAAGAGAGCTCAAATCCACACGGATTCCTCAAGACAGATGGTGCCCAGCGCTTCAGAGTGGTGGGAAATGATTTTCCTTGACTTTTTTTTTTTGCGGGGGGGGGGCATATATTGAAGATGGACGGATGGGAAAAACAGCTGCTTTGTGTTAGGGTAAGGCCAGGTCATGAGCCTGCCCCAGGCCAAGGGAACAGGAAACAGGGCGGGGTGTTGGTGAACAAAGAGAATACAGCCCTTGGCTTAAAAATCTGGGGTGGTGGGGAAGGGGGGGAGACCGAACAGCCCCCCCCCGGCTCACTTCGAAATTGATTTATTTGGTCAGTGTGTACCCCCCTCCTTCCTTTTCTTTTTGGCCTGGCACAAACCCTCCAAATATTTTTTCAATAAACTGTAAAAGCCAAAAGAAATGAGTAAACTAAAAAAACCCCTTCAATTTGGCTCAAACTGGAAGTTGCCAACGACGATAGGACACTATGAGCGATCCAAATGCCTTCGAAGCCAGGGCCTCGCGACCTGTGATGATTTGATCCACCCGTGTGCAATTTCAACCCCCAAAATATCTGCTGGGGTGGGGGAATGATCACGGATCCGAGCCACAATGCTGGGGACACCGGAAGCAAGCTGGGCAAGGCTTGCCAGTCTCCAGGTGGGGGCAGGAGATCTATTAACAGCTGTCGGCTCAATGAAGCCTCCATGCTCAGAGGCAGTGTGTCTCTGAAATGAATCTTAGAGGAGGGCCACTACTCCCATGCATTCTCAGCATGTAAGCCTTCGCCTGCTCACTGTTGGAAACAGAATTCTGGGCCTGGGGAGTTCTGATCCAGCAGATCCAGAGGCGTTAGACGTGTTAGTCCGTTGCTGCAAAATAGTAAAAAGCCCAGTAGCACCTTTAAGACCGACAAACCTTATTGTAGAGAAACAGGGCTCTCTTCTGACGAAGAAGGCAAACTTTATCGCAGCACACGCTTCCGAGAAGCACGACTCTCTTCTGACGAAGAAGGGAAACTTTATGGTAGCACACGCTTTCCAGAAACACGGCTCTGTTCTGACGAAGAAGGCAAACTTTATGGTAGCACACGCTTTCCAGAAACACGGCTCTGTTCTGACGAAGAAGGCAGACTTTATCGTAGCACAGGCTTTCGAGAAACACGGCTCTCTTCTGACTAAGAAGGCAGACTTTATGGTAGCACAGGCTTCCGAGAAACAGGGCTCTCTTCTGACGATGAAGGCAAACTTTACTGTAGCACACGCTTTCGAGAAACACGGCTCTCTTCTGACTAAGAAGGCAGACTTTATCGTAGCACAGGCTTCCGAGAAACACGACTCTCTTCTGACTAAGAAGGCAGACTTTATGGTAGCACAGGCTTCCGAGAAACAGGGCTCTCTTCTGACGATGAAGGCAAACTTTACTGTAGCACACGCTTTCGAGAAACACGGCTCTCTTCTGACTAAGAAGGCAGACTTTATCGTAGCACAGGCTTTCGAGAAACACGACTCTCTTCTGACTAAGAAGGCAGACTTTATGGTAGCACAGGCTTCCGAGAAACAGGGCTCTCTTCTGACGATGAAGGCAAACTTTACTGTAGCACACGCTTTCGAGAAACACGGCTCTCTTCTGACTAAGAAGGCAGACTTTATCGTAGCACAGGCTTTCGAGAAACACGGCTCTCTTCTGAAGAAGAGGGCAAACTTTACGTAGCACAGGCTTCCGAGAAACACAGCTCTCTTCTGACGAAGAAGGCAAACTTTATCGTACCACACGCTTTCCAGAAACACGGCTCTCTTCTGAAGAAGAGGGCAAACTTTATCGTAGCACACGCTTCCGAGAAACACGGCTCTCTTCTGATGAAGAAGGCAAACTTTATTGTAGCACACACTTTTGAGAAACACGGCTCTCTTCTGACGGAGAAGGCAAACTTTATGATAGCACAGGCTTTCGAGAAACACGGCTCTCTTCTGACGAAGAAGGCATACTTTACTGTAGCACAGGCTTTCGAGAAACAGGGCTCTCTTCTGACAAAGAAGGCAAACTTTATTGTAGCACAGGCTTTCGAGAAACACGGCTCTCTTCTGACGAAGAAAACTAACTTTATCATATCACACGCTTTCGAGAAACACGGCTCTCTTCTGACAAAGAAGGCAAACTTTATTGTAGCACATGCTTTCGAGAAACACAGCTCTCTTCTAACGAAGAGAGCTGTGTTTCTCGAAAGTGTGTGCTACAGTGAAGTTTGTTAGTCTTAAAGGTGCTCCCTGGCTATTTACTGTTCTTATCCAGCTGGGTTTTCCTGGCTAGTCTCAAAGCCTAGCACTGCCTCCCCCCCCCCATTGTGTGTGTGTGTGTGGGGGGGTGCCAGCACCATTCATGCCCGTCCGCTTGGCTGAAAGCAGATGGGGGTGGAAGCTGGAAAAACAAATTAAATTTAATTCCCGTGGGAGAGGCCAGGGAGGCACCATAATCCCCGGGAAACAGGGTCACGGCTTCCTTGATCCCCCAGGCCAACCGGCTCAGAAGTGATGGCATTTCCAAACCTCACGTCCATCTGCGGACAGTAAATTACCACTCAGCCGCTGGAGGAAGAGGTCCGAGCTGATTTCAACCAGCGCCCCTTCCACAGAGCGTTATTGTCTTGGACTGGTCTGCTTGGATCAAAGGTTCCGGCCGCAGTTCTATTCCTGCCCCAGTCGAAACGAAAACGGCTGGCAGGTTGCTGAATGGTGTCTGTGTGTGTTTGATATGATGCAGGTAGCATTTTCGTGATTTAAAAAAATAATACTAAATATGATGCAGTTGTTCTTGTTCGATCGGCCTTTTCACAGCAAATGCACCAAAAAAAGAATTTGACAAATTCAGGGAGGGGAGATCTGTCAGCAGATATCAGTTTAGCAAAAGCTCTGTACTCAAGAGGGGGCAGGAGAGCCAGTTTGGTGTAGTGGTTAAGTGTGCAGACTCTAATCTGGGAGAACCGGGTTTGATTCCCCACTCCTCCACTTGTACCTGCTGGTGTGACCTTGGGTCAGTCACAAGCTCTGGCACAGCTGTCCTTGAAAAAGAGCAGTTTGTGTCAAAGGTTCTCTCAGCCCCACCGACCTCACAGGGTGTCTGTTGTGGGGAGGGGGAAGGGAAAGGAGTTTGTAAGCCGCTCTGAGACTCCAAGTGAAGGGCGGGGTATAAATCCAATCTCTTCTTCTTCTTCTTCTCAAGTGGCAGCATATCCGCAAATAATCCACTTTCAGTGCACTTTCCAACTGGATCTTGCCAGCTCGCACAGTGAAATCCAGCTGCAAAGTTCCCTGAACGTGGATCGAAAGTGCATTGTTTAGTGTGTGAGACCGCAGCCTTAGAGAGCCAGGGTGGTTGTACAGTAGTCAGAGTGTGAGTAGGGTTCCCCAAGGGTGTAGACTTTCCAATTTCCCGGGGGGGGCTGGGGCTGGGCCAGAGGCATTGCTGTGCTAGGAGCAAGGGTGGCTCCCGGGGAAGGCTGAGCACTTTCCTGAAAATTTCGGCGGGGGCTGAAGCCCCGCCGCCCCCACGAAGATTACGCCTATGGCTGGTTCCCAACCTCCAGATGGTGGCTGGAGATTTCCTGGGATTGCAACTGATCTCCAGGTGACAACAGACCTGGAGGAAATGGCTGCTTTGGGAGGCAGACTCTACGGCATTATTCCATGCTGAGGCCCCTCCCCTCTGCAAACCCCACCCTCCCCAGGCTCCACCCCCCCCAAATCTCCAAGTGTTTCCTAACCCGGAGCTGGCTACCTCAAGCGTGGGACTAGAATCCAGGAGACCCAGGTTCGAATCCCCACTCCGCCATGGCAGCTTGCCGGGTGGCTTCAGGCCAGTCACACACTCTCAGTCTAAGCTACCTCACAGGGTTGTCGTGAGGATAAAATGGAGGAAAGGAGAATAGTATAAGCTGCTATGGATCCCCATTGGGGAGTGAAGTAGGGATGCCAGCCTCCAGGTGGGACCTGGGGATCGCCTGGAATTACAGCTCCTCTCCAGACAACTGAGATCAGTTCCTCTGGAGAAAATAGGTGCTTTGGAGGGTGGGTTCCATGGCGTTGTGCCCCACCGAGGTCCCTGTCCTCCCCAGACTCCACCCCCCAAATCTCCAGGAGTTTCCCAACCTGGAGCTGGCAACCCAAAAAAGCAGTGAAGAAGAAGATTGGATTTATACCCTGCCCTTCACTCGGAGTCTGTTGGCTTACAAACTCCTTTCCCTTCCCCTCCCCACAACAGACACCCTGTGAGGTAGGTGGGGCTGAGAGAGCTCTTTCAAGAACTACCCTTGAGAGAACAGCTCTGAGAGAACTTATGACTGACCCAAGGTCACACCAGCATATGGAGGAGTGGGGAATCAAACCCGGTTCTCCCAGTTTAGAGTTCGCGCTCCTAACCACTACCCCAACTAACAAATGTAACCCAGAATTCTGAAATGGGAGCCAGGATCCTCTTCTTTTTAATCATGCCAAGAGAAGGAACTGTGAGGAAAACTCCTTGAATCCATAGGCTAGAAAGAATTACTAGCAGTCCCGCATTGTGATTTTAAATTTTTAAATGCTTTCTTTTAATGGGTTCTATTTTATGTATTTATGTATCTCGTATTCCGCCTTGAGCACCACAAGGAAGAAAGGAGTCTAACAAATGTTTTCTTTTAATGGGTTCTATTTTATGTATTTATGTATCTCGTAAACCGCCTTGAGCACCATAAGGAAGAAAGGAGTCTAACAAATGTTTTAAATAAGTCAAAATATCTGACCCTGTACAGATTTTCCTGGCAATGGTAACACAATATCGGGGAAGGGGTGAGGAGGAGGCAAAGTTGAATGGTTGCGTTCCTGTGGCCTTGGAAGAGCCACCCTGTCCAAGTGGCCACTACTGCGCTAGTGGGCCCGACGCCGGACCTAAGCATAAAGGCAATTTCCGTTCGCACCCGCATCCGGCAAGCTCAGCTGCCCCAAGGAAGCCGCCCGCCTCTCACCCAGGGCAGAAAGGCCGCTGGATTTGACAGGAGAGCAGACGGTGCCGGTGGTTTTGTGGGGAAAGGAAGGGCCTTTGCTTGCCTGGGGAGATATCGGGGCAGGCCTGTCTGTGCGAATGACGCTTTCTTGTTAGAGTTTGAAGGATCCTCATTGAAAGTCAGGCTGCCATGGAAACCAAAGGTGCGAAGGCCCTCCAGGGACGCCGTTGAAAGACATCTGAACAGAACGCGGACTGTGGGCTGCATCCCTTAACCTTAGGAACTGACGTTTGGGGCGCAGCTCTAGCAAAGTCCCTTTATTTGGTGGGTGGGAGGTATTTATTACGGTCTCCCCACTCCAGGTTGGGCCTGGAGATCTCCCAGAATTTCAGTTGATCTCCAGTCTACAGATCGCCCTACAAGTTTGGTGTCGTGGTTAAGTGCGTGGACTCTAATCTGAGAGAACCAGGTTTGATTCCCCACTCCTCCACTTGCAGCTGCTGGACAGCCTTGGGCAAGCCGTAGCTCTGATAAGAGCTGTTCTTGAAAAAGAGCAGTTTCTGTCAAGAGCTCTCTGAGCCCCGCTTACCTCACAGAGTGTCTGTTGTAAAAAGGGGAAGGAGATCTGAGAATCCTTTGGATAGTGCAAGGCGGGATATAAATTCCTCCTCCTCATCCTCCTCATCCTCCTCCCCCTCCCCCTGGAGCAGCAGTAGCAGAACTGGAAGAAGTAGCAGAAGACAGCCAGTTCCACTGCGGGCCTGAGAGAAGCCCTCCGGGGGCCTGATCTGGCCCCTAGGGCCGCATGTTTGACACCCCTGGCTTAGAGAGAGCATTGGTCAGGGGATGAAACTCCAGCAGCTGCTTGCCTTTGGCACAGAATTAATTATGCAGAATAATCCAACAGATGCAAATCTGCCCAGTCTGCATAATTTATGCACGTTGCAGACTTTAGTTTCCCTGAATATGGAATTGGGATTTTTTTAAAAAGCATACAGAGGACACAGGCCTGGTCTTATCTCACAGTCCAGCGAAGTATGCCTCTTTAATTAGGGTTGTTTAATTAGGGTGGGTGGGAAATATCTGGAGATCTGGGGGTGAGCCTGAGAGGGTGGGGTTTAGGGAGAGGAGGGGCTTTGAGGGGACGTAACGTCATGCAGCCCACCTTTCAAAGCAGCAGTCGTCTCTAGGAGAAGTGGGAGAGATGTTTCAAATACATACATACGTGATTTCTGTAGTCTGGAGAGATCAGTGGCCATTCCAGGAGATCCCCCAGCCCTGACCTGGAGGTTGGCAACTCCGTTGAGCCTTTATATCAGTTGCTGGGGAGTACGGGTGGGAGTGGCTCGAGTGGTTAAGACGCTGAACTGCAGGTTGTGGAAGGTCGGTAGTTCAGCAGTTCGAGACCTGAGTGTGCCGCATGTTGGAGTGAGCTCCCGTCTCTAGTTCCAGCTCCTGCCAACCTAGCAGTTCGAAAGCAAGAAATTGCAAGTAGATATGTAGGTACCACTTTGGTGGGAAGGTAACAGCGTTCCGTGCGCCTTGGTGTTTAGTCATGCCGGCCACATGACCACAGAAAACGTCTTCAGACAGCGCTGGCTCTTCGGCTTTGAAATGGAGATGAGCACCGCAACCCTAGAGTCTGATTCGACTGGCTTTCGAGCAAGGGAACCTTTACCTTTACCTTACGGGTGGGAGGACACACAGTGGTTGGCCGCTTTGGTCTGATCCAGCAGGGCTCTCCTTATGTTCTCGAATGAAGCAAGATCAGGGGGAGCATGCAACTCCTGATGCAAGTTGATGCTCTTTGCATGTGCTTCCCACCAGATGTTTCAACTGTACTCCCAGCACCTGGCTGTTAGCAACAAAAGAGAGAGAGAGAGAGAGAGAGAGAGAGAGAGAGAGAGAGAGAGAGAGAGAGAGAGAGAGAGAGAGAGGTGGTTCATCCGATCTTGTCCAGCTGTGCTGAAGGCACCAAGAAGGGTCAACGAATGGCCAAAGGTGACAACCTCCATAAATGGGCGAGTCCAGATGAATGGCCGATGAAGGCAAGGGCTTTAGGTCAGGGTCACGAGGGGAAGCGGGATAAAGATAGCTGGAACCTGGCTGGCTTTGCTGTCTACGGGACAACAGGTTCGAATCCAGTAGCAGCTTGGAGATCAACAAGATTGGAAGGGGGGGTGTAAGCTTTCAAGGGCTTTAAAGTCCGACATGGCCAGGGTCCGACATACCTAAGGGACCGCCTTTCCCCATATGTTCCCCCAAGGGCACTACGGTCGGGGACGCAACATCTGCTGGTGATTCCAGGCCCCAAAGATGCCAGGTATGCTGCTACCAGGGCCAGGGCTTTTTCGGTGGCGGCTCCTACCTGGTGGAATGAGCTGCCGGAGGAGATCCGGGCACTGCGGGACCTTGCGCAGTTCCGCAGCGCCTGCGAGACGGAGCTCTTCCGCCAGGCTTTCGAGTAGGAGCCGCCACTACTTCCACCACTACCTCCACCACCCCCACCAACTGAGTTGGGTAACAGCGGGGGGGGGGGGTGAGATGGCCCTGTATTGTTGTAATTGAGTGATTGTTTTATCTTGTTTTTAATTGTTTTAACTGTTGGCATATATGCCCTATCTGTGATCTGCCCAGAGCCCGCTTGCGGGGAGGGTGGGCTATAAATCGAATAATAAATAAAATAAATAAACCCCCCTTGTCAGCTTTGACTTTCGAAAACGTCTACCCTGAAAATCTTGTTCGTCTCTAAAGTGCTCCCGGGCTTGGCTCTGACTTTTCTACTGCAGAACAACATGGCTACCCAAACAAAGGATAACTAGGGATGGGCACAGACACACAAATGAACCCCGGTCCGAGCACAAACCAGGCCAGTTCATGGTTCCCGAACCAGGGGTTCAAGAGAATGTGCCTCCCACGATCCGCCCAGTACGGTTCTTGCAGGCTCTGAAGGTATTTAAGGGCAGGCAATTGGCAAACCATCTCTGAAACGTCTCTTGCCTTAAAAAAAACAACTGTAGCTCGCCACCTAGTGGTGCCTAACTCTAAAAGAGCAAGAAGTTCTGGCTGCCAGACAATCTTAAGAGCTCTGTGTTGTACTACACACACTGCCAAGCGATAATTAATTATTATTAGGCCAACGGGTGGTGACCCAGCTCTGGCAGAGCAGTCCTATCTGACCACCTTTGAGAGTGGCACTGTGAGAAGAGACGGAGGGGGGCATGCACGGCTCCAATAAACACCGCAGTCGTATTTTCCTCTCTGCGTGATGGGAGAGAAACAAGCAGCCGTTCTGCCTCCCTGTAAGATCTACGTGACAGTGAGCTTGTAGTGCTCCAGGCAAGCTTCTAGCAGGGACCCGAGCCACTGCAACACTAAGCAGAAATTGCCATAAATCCAGATGGCATTCTGGTTTTCTCTCTGGGCCTCACACTCAGTGTTCCCTCTAAGCTGAGTTAGTGTGAGCTAGCTCACAGCTTTTTAGCCTCCAGCTCACACGTTTTTGCCTTAGCTCAGGAAGGGATGGCTCCAGAGCAAACTAATTTATGCAGTAGCCAAATCGTTCGCTCACAACTTTAATGCCAGTAGCTCACAGAGTAGAATTTTTGCTCACAAGACTCCACAGCTTAGAGGGAGCATTGTCACACTGCAAATGAGGTTAGCTTTTGTGAAGCCTTTTCATGGCCACAGCACTATTGAGCGGGGGTCCCCAACATGTTCCTCACGGGTACCACCGCACCCGCGGCCTCCTTTCCTGACGCCCACCAAGCGTTTTGAGAGACCGGGTGCGATCCGGTGGGGCTTTTGCCCAACAAGGCTCCTGATCAGCTGTTGGAGACTTGATTGGCTGCGAAGATTTTTAAAAACGTGGCTTCAGCAGCAGTGGAGCAGTGGAGCCTGAGCGGTGGGTGTTGCCTTCTGACACACTTCCGGTGACGTCAGGGGGTGTGGCATATGCAAATAAGTTATGCTAATGAGATATGCTAATGAGCTCCTGCACCTCTTTTTCTTCGGAATGACCCCTGGAAGGAACTATGTGGCTGGATACAGGTGAAAAAAGGGAGATAGCTCGGCAAAGCATTGCCCGATTGGCAAAGAATTACATATTCTTTGTATTGGGTTGGAACCTCCTATTCTTTGTAACAGGTCGTTCTGTCCTTTAAGTGGCTCCCACAGTAATTAAACCTTCTCTCTGGTTCTAGCAAGGTTTTCCTAGCTCTCAATATCCCATGGGTATTTATACTCCCACCCCAACCTGCCAGGAGGAGTCGATGAGAGTTGAATTGAGTTCCAGCTCTTTTAAAGCAATTGAAATTCAGGTGTCTGGTATTCAGTTTCAGGTCTGGGCATCTGTCCTTCCTTTAAAAGGGTGGCGGATAAAATGATTGTGTTTTCCTATTCCTCTGTAATGAGTACATTCTTTAATGAACCTGGTTCTTGCGGCTGTGGAGTGCATTGTTTGTTCTTGAGCCGCGTTATTCAGAAAAGATAGGATGGATAGCGGAGAAATGAAATATATATATTCTGTACGTTCCCTTGGGCTTTATGTAACATTTTAAAGATTCATTGAGAGTCAGGGGGGGGGGGGAGAAGAGCGTGATTGAAGAGTTGTCTCTTCCCAGCAATTTCCATCTAAAGGAGGAAAGTAAATCAACCGTTTGGCATAATCGTGATGGGAAAGGTTTGAAGACGTCTTTGTTTCAAAGCGTTTTTGAGATGTCTCGGGCCTCCCTTGGAGCCGTGCTTTTCCTGGAATGTAGGAAGAGAAAAGAAGAGGATGTTGTGGGCAGTGTTCCCTCTAAGCTGAGTTAGTGTGAGCTAGGTCACAGTTTTTTAGCCTCTGGCTCACACATTTTTGTCTGAGCTCAGGAAGGGTGGCTCCAGAGCAAACTAATTTATGCAGTAGCCAAATCCCTCGCTCACCACTTTAATGCCAGTAGCTCACAAAGTAGAACTTTTGCTCACAAGACCCCACAGCTTAGAGGGAACATTGATTGTGGGACCAGCCTGAATGTGGCAAGGAAGGATCTAATTTGTGAGTCGTAAACGTCAAAACAACAGTTTGGGTTTATCACTAAAACAGGAGTCCCCAACGTGGCGCCCGTGAGTGCCACAGGGCACAACACACGTCCTGGCACCCACAAAGGGTTTTTTTTAAGTGGGTAGGGCCGAGTGGGGCTTTTGCCCAGCAAGGCATCTCATTGGTCACTGGAGATGTGATTGGCTGTGCAGATTTTAAGAAACATTCCTTTGGCGGCAGCCGCCATCACAGCCCAAGGACCTTTGCTGTGTGGATGAAGGTAAGCGGCAGCAACCATTTTGTGGCTAGCTCCGCCTCCCGCGGCAGCCATTTTGTGGCCGTGCCCAATTCTAAAGCTGCCCGAAGGCTCGGAAAGGTCGGGGGGCCCTGATCTAATTCATGCACCTTGAGTCATAAACCTCAGGACTACCATTTGGGCTTATCTCTAAAACCATGTGACTCTCCCCCTCAGGCCTTGAGCTGGGGTTTCCCACCATCACCCCCATTCTGCCACCACAAAAAAGGCTGCAACGGTCTTGAACCTCCTGGAGGCTGTGAAGAAGGGAGGATTCCAAGGAACATCTAGCCTTGATGCCCTCCAAGCAGCTCTGCGAAGACTGGTCAGTAAAAAATCAGTCCTGCAGACAGGGGTGATTTCCTGCGGGAGCGCACAGGAGCGGCGCTCCGGCAGTAAGGAGCCCAGGGGGCGGGCGCATGCAACAAGCCCCACCCCCTGCTCCCAGCAGCCCTCAGTTGGGCCACGAGGAGCAAGAAGCAGCCAGGTAAGTTGCAGAGCCCCCCCATGGCCCACCTTCAGGTAAACCTCTCCCCCCCCGTGGAGGACAGATCCACACGCCCCCCCCCCCCCGCTAGCAATCCAAAACAGTCCAGTGGCACCTTTAAAGCCAAGTTTTATTCAGGTAGAAGCTCTCCCTCCTCTGTGAGGACAGATCTACACGTCCCCCCCCCCAATAT
Organism: Gekko japonicus; assembly: GCF_001447785.1. Classification (NCBI taxonomy): domain Eukaryota; kingdom Metazoa; phylum Chordata; class Lepidosauria; order Squamata; family Gekkonidae; genus Gekko; species Gekko japonicus. The sequence goes on along the minus strand of NW_015176471.1, from coordinate 503,281 downwards.
CTAGGAATCCAAAACAGTCCAGTGGAGCCTGAGCGGTGGGTGTTGCCTTCTGACACACTTCCGGTGATGTCAGGGGGTGTGGCATATGCAAATAAGTTATGCTAATGAGCTCCTGCACCTCTTTTTCTATGAAATGACCCCTGCCTGCAGGCATGGTTCTTTTGAAGGGGATCATTCCGTGAGGGTTCCTTCACTGGATGCCCCGGGTGCCCAAGTCTCTCTCAGCCACTGCACATTTTTTCTCCCTCTCCATTTGTATCCTGCTCTTAGACCTCATGGCTCTTCCCGGCTCCTCCTCCTCTGTATTCTCACAGGAGCCCTGCAAGGTAGGTTCGGCTGACAGAAAGTGACTGGCCCGAGATCACCAAACCTGCAGAGAGCCAGTTTGCTGTCATGGTGAAGTGCGCGGACTCTAATCTGGGAGAACCGGGTTTGATTCCCCACTCCTCCACTTGCACCTGCTGGATGACCTTGGGCAAGCCATAGTTCTGACAAGAGCTGTCCCTGAAAAAGAGCAGTTCCTGTCAGATCTCTCTCAGCCCCACCTACCTCCCAGGGTGTCTGTTGTGGGGAGGGGAAGGGAAAGGAGATTTGTGAGCCGCTCTGAGACTCCGAGTGAAGGGCGGGGTATAAATCCAATCTCCTCCTCCTTCTCCTCCTCTTCTTTTTCTATAAATAAATATGTGGTATGGAAATCAGTATTACATCGCTTGTTAATATCTGAAGACCAGTGGCCATAAAAGAGCTCCGAACGCAATAGTAGGATGCAGAACTAGGGCCTAGGCACAGGGCTATTTTGGGGCAGGAACGCACGGGAACGGAGTTCCGGCTGGCTCCCGAGTTGGCCACGCCCAGCAGGAACTCATTAGCATAATAGGCCACGCCCAACAGCAGAAACTCATTCTGATTGGCTACATTAGGGGTGTGTGGCCTAACATGCAAAGGAGTCCCTGCTACCAAAAAAGGCCCTGGGTTTTGACAACAAACGAGGTAAGCAGAATAAGAAGCAAAAGGTGGGTGTGGCTGGATGACCACACTTCTGGTAACATGGGGGTGTGGCCTAATATGCCAATGATCTGTGCTGTCAGGGGGTGTGGCATAATATGCTAATGAGTCTGTTGTTGGGTGTGGCCTATTATGCTAATGAGTTCCTGCTGGGCTTTTTCTACAAAAAGAGCCCTGGGCCTAGGCATATTTACCTGGATGTGACAGAACCACGTTTGAGTCCAGCGGTACCTTTAGGACCAGCAACGTTTTATGCTGGGTATCAGCTTCGTCGATCTTAAAGGTGCCACCGGACTCCAGCTTTGTTCCGCTGCTTCAGACCAAAATGGCTGCCCACCTGACTCTACCTGGAAGTAAGTCCCTTGGAGCTCCATGGGGCTTACTCCTGAGTAACACATGAAGCTGCCCTATACTGAATCCGAGCCTCGGTCCATCGAGGTCAATCAAGGTCCATCTTCTACTCAGACTGGCAGCGGCTGTCCAGGGTCTCAGACTGAGGTCTTTCCCTTCACTTACCGCCCGGTCCTTTTTAACTGGAGACGCCGGGGATTGAACCTGGGACATTCAGCATGCCAAGGGAATGCTCTGTCACTGAGCCACAGACCCTCCTTGTAGGAACGGGAAGCGTGCATCCTGTTCAGTGTTCCCTCTAAGCTGAGTAAGTGTGAGCGAGCTCACAGTTTTTTTAGCATCTGGCTCACAGATTTTTGTCTTAGCTCAGGAAGGAGGGCTCCAGAACAAACTAATTGATGCAGTAGCCACATTGCTCACTCACAACTTTAGTGCCAGTAGCTCACAAAGTAGAATTTTTGCTCACAAGGCTCCACAGCTTAGGGGAAACATTGATCCTATTTGTTGTTGTTCAGTCGCACAGAGTCCGACTCTTCGCGGCCCCATGGACCAGATCTCGCCAGGCCTTCCTGTCTTCCGCCGTCCTCTGAAGTTGGCTCAATTTCATGTCAGTTGCATCTATAACACTGTCTAACCATCTCATCCTTTGCCGTCCCCGTCTTCTTTGACCTTCAGTCTTTCCCAGCATCAGGGTCTTCTTCTCCAGGGAGTGCTCCCTTCTCATTGGGTGGCCAAAGTATCTGAGCTTCAGTTTCATTATCTGGCCTTCCAGGGAACAGTCAGGGTTGATTTCTTTTAGGATTGACTGATTTGATCTCCTTGCAGTCCAAGGGACTCTCAAGAGTCTTCTCCAGCACCATAGTTCAAAAGAATCTATTCTTCGGCGCTTGGCCTTCCTTATAGTCCAACTCTCGCAGCCATAGATGACTACTGGGAATACCATCGCTTTGACCATGCGGACTTTTGTTGGCAGGGTCATGTCTCTACTTTTTGTCATGCTATAAAACCTCCTTAAGAGGTTTTATCACTTGAGAATCCACCTTTTTTCTTTCCAACGCTGCCGAGAGCGACAACCAAAGTTCTGGATCCAAAGCTTGCCTCAAATCCGCGTCTCCGCTTGACAAATCAGAGTTGACATCGCACCTGAAGAGCGTTGCAATTTTGAGTTCCTTTTTTTCTTTTCTTTTTTAGCGAGCGGATGTAAAAAAAAAAAAAGAGCTCCCCTGCCAGTTCAAATCTGATTTTTTAAAAAACCTGCCTCTCATCCCTGATCTGGCATTGGCAGAGATCGGCAGCGGGCCTGTCCCCTGCAAAACACGCAAAGTGTCTGGGTGGATTTTCTACCCAGCCAAGCAGAACTCACGGAAAATCGTTTGCGTTGGATGGAGGGGGGGAGGGGGGGAGGCCGCGAGCTTATTTGCAGATTTAAAAGGCGGAGAGGGACCCGGTGGGATTGGCCTTTCTGATGGTGGTTAATGCTGAACAAATACTCCCAAGGAAGCTTCTTCGCCTTCCGGCTAATGCATTCGCCACAGGCCCCAGAGGCGGGAACCGGGTCCCCGGGGTGGCCACCCCACCATTTCCCTCTTCCAGTTCTGCACGAGTTACTTAACAGCCGAGCTGCAAAAAGAGGTTAGCTGTCCAGAAGCACCTCTTCCGAGGGTGTGCGAAGGCGTTTGTGCGCATAGGTGGACCCTTGAACAACTCAGTGTTGACAGAACAAAGAGCCATACAGTTAACTGCTCACATTCTCCGCCTGTTCTTTTTGCAGAGGATTGTGCTGAATTCTTCCAAAGCTGTTCTTAGCACATGCCAGGAGTGCCGGTTTCCGGGTAATAATTGTTTACTTATTTATTTTATTAGATTTCTATCCCGCCCTCCCTGCATAGCGGGTTTGGGGTGGGGGTTAAAAACAGTTAAAATACATCAAATAAAACACAATAATCATTCCTATATTTCTAACCGAAGCCTCAACAGTCGAAGTCTATCACAAATTGGGGTTCCAGAGGTTACACAGATCCGATCCACTGAAGGGGACGCCTGATAGATAAAGAGAAGAAGAAGAAGAAGAGATTGGCTTTATACCCTGCCCTTCACTACCCAAAGGTGTCTCAGAGCGGCTCACAAACTCCTTTCCCTCCCCCTCCCCACAACAGACACCCTGTGAGGTCGGCGGGGCTGAGAGAGCTCTGACAGAAACTGCTCTTTTTTCAAGAACAGCTCTTATCAGAACTACGGAACTCACCCTGTGAGGTAGGTGGGGCTAAGAGAGGTCTTTCGAGGACTGCTGTTGAGAGACCAGGTCTGAGAAAACTTGTGACTGACCCAAGGTCACACCAGCAGCTGCTTGCAGAGGAATGGGGAATCAAACCCGGTTCTCCCAGATTAGAGTCCGCACTCCTAAGCACTACACCAAACTGAAGAGGAAGAGATTGGATTTATACCCTGCCCTTCACTACCCGGAGGAGTCTCAGAGTTGTTTACAATCTCCTTTCCCTCCCCCTCCCCACAACAGACACTCTGTGAGGTCGGTGGGGCTGAGAGAGCTCTCTCAAGGACTGCTCTTGAGAGACCAGGTCTGAGAAAACGTGTGACTGACCCAAGGTCACACCAGCAGCTGCATGTGAAGGAGGTGGTGGTGGGGATCAAACCCGGCTCTCCCAGATTACAGTCCATGCTCCTAACCACTACACCAAACTGGCACAGACAGCAGGGTTTCCACCATGGCCGTTGGCAGTGCTGGGATGTTTGGGCAGGTGCCAGAGAGGGCAAAACTTGTAGGACATGTGACGTCACTTCCAGGTTAGGCTCCAGTCTGCCTCCCCTAGCCTTGAGGGTCTGTCCGATAGAACGGGGTGCTCGTGGGTCCCATCACACCCACCAACACTTTTCTTAGCAATCGGAAAATGATACAATTTGGAAAGGTCATACCTGGATAGCGCTGTCCCAGGAGCATGGATGAGTTGCACCAGTTGAAAGACAGGTGGCACAAAACTTTCCAGTTCTTAGTAGACCCCCCCCCCCAAGAGCCTTTGGGTGGTGCCAGCGATGCAGGGGATGCCTTTGAGAGCCAGTTTGGTGTAGTGGTTAAGTGCGCGGACTCTAATCTGGGAGAACCGGGTTTGATTCCCCACTCCCCCACTTGCACCTGCTGGTGTGACCTTGGGTCAGTCACAAGCTCTGGCACAGCTGTTCCTGAAAGAGCCGTTTCTGTCAAGAGCTCTCTCAGCCCCACCTCCCTCCCAGGGTGTCTGTTGTGGGGAGGGGAAGGGAAAGGAGTTTGTAAGCTGCTCTGGGACTCCAAGTGAAGGGCGGGGTATAAATCCAATCTCCTCCTTCTCCTCCTCCTCTTCTTCTTCTTTGGATTGCCTTGCCTCTGCCAACATTCAAGTTGGTTCCAGCGCACTCTAGGCCTGTATATATCCAATCTCCTCCTCCTCCCCCTCCTCCAGCAGAGAAAAATAATTTGGATCTTGGAGGGTGTGCGTGTGTGTCTCTGTGGCTGCTCTTGAGCAAGGAGAAATGGTTGCAGCTACAGATGTGTTTGCAGATCCGGCAGCATCCCTTTCGTCCCGATTCTGCTCTTCCTTTGGGACTCCAAGTGGATTCCCGGGGTCTCCCAGGCAGGCATCCAGCCAAGACCTGCTTACCACCATGACCTTTGGGGCGGCTCCTTAGCACGTGATTGAGAGCACCCCATGGACTCTAGAATTAACTTCTTGGTGCTGGGTGGCACCCCCGACTTTTGCCCGCAGCCAAACTCAAAAAGAGATTTGGAAGTTCTTCCGTAGGAGAAACGTCTGTAGAAAGGCTAATGAATCTAGGACCTTTGGGTTTGGAACAAAGGCAAAGGAGGGAGGGACAAGGGAGAGGTTTACAGGCCGGAGGGAGGGGACTGAAGAGAACTTCCTCCCCCTCTCCTGTAAGAAGAAGAGAAGAAGAAGAGATTGGATTTATACCCCGCCCTTCACTTGGAGTCTCAGAGCGGCTTACAAACTCCTTTCCCTCCCCCTCCCCACAACAGACACCCTGTGGGGTGGGTGGGGCTGAGAGAACTCTGACAGAAACTGCTCTTTTTCAAGGACAGCTGTGCCAGAGCTTGTGACTGACCCAAGGTCACATCAGCAGGTGCAAGTGGAGGAGTGGGGAATCAAACCCGGTTCTCCCAGATTAGAGTCCACACACTTAACCACGACACCAAACTGGCTCTCAACTTAAGAGCAGAACTTGAGGGCACCCGACGAAGCCGAGGGACGATTGGGTCAGGACAGACTAAAGGAAATGCCACTGTGGAATTCACTGCCGGGCTGAGAAAGTCCTGGAGGTTTAGAAGGTGGAGTCTGGAGTCTGTGGAGGAGAGGGATCACGGCAGGGATCTGACTGCAGAGTCACAGAGTCAGAAGGGACCTCCAGGGTCATCTAGTCCACCCCCCTGCACAATGCAGGAAATTCACAAATACCTCCCCCCCACCCCCAGTGACCCGTTTCACACCCAGAAGATGACCAAAAACAAAAAAACCACACGACCCTGCAGGATCTCCAGCCAAACTGGCCTGGAGATCAATAGCTTCCTGACCCTAAAGTGGCAATCGGCATTTCCCTGGGCATGTAAGGTAGGGCTACAAGTAACCCCTCCTGCCCTCCTTTCTTGTGATCTGCTGAAGAATCGGAATTGCGGTCAGACGGCCATCTAGCCTCTGCTTGAAAACCTCCAAAGGAGGAGCCATTATGGAGCCATTTTCTTCAGGGGAACTGATCTATGTAGTCTGCAAATCAGTTGAAATTCCAGGAGATCTCCAGGAGGATGGCGACCAATGCTCCCTCTAAGCAGTGGAGTCTTGTGAGCAAAAAGTTTACTTTGTGAGCTCCTGGCATTAAAGTTGTGAGCAAGTGATTTGGCTGCTGCATAAAATAGTTTGCTCTGGAGCCCCATCCTTCCTGAGCTAAGACAGAAATGTGTGAGCTGGAGGCGAAAAAACGGTGAGCTAGCTCACACTAACTCAGCTTAGAGGGAACACTGATGGCGACTCTACAGATGGTTTTGAAAGGGCATTCGATTTGTGGAGGAGAAGTCCATCAAGGGACACTGGCCATGATGGCGACGGGGAACCTCCATACTCAGAGGCAGTAAATCTCTTAACGGCAGTGCTGGGAGGCAACTTCAGGGGAAGGCCTTGGCCTCCATGTCCAGTCGTTGGCCCTCCAGAGGAACTGAGACAGGACGCTGAGCCAGATGGAGCACTGGTCTGATCCACCTGAGATCTTCTTACGTGTTTATGAAGGTCTTGGCCTCTATGCCCCATTGCTGGCCCTCCAGAAGAACTGGTGGGTCACTGTGTGAGACAGGACGCTGGACCAGATAGACCACTGCTCTGATCCAGCAGGGCACCTCTTATGTTCAATCTGGAGACAATTAAGACTTCTGGAAGAGGGTCCCCCTCTCTCATCCTAATGCTGCTATATTTCTGTTTGTGGAATCCCCATTTCCACATCTTTCGTTCTTGATTGGGCTAAGAAGCGCCTTTAGAGATGACGAAGGAGCAGGGCAGATCCTGAGGGAAACGGATCTTTCTGAGTCTGAGCGTCTGGATCCACCACCTCCCTTTTGTCTTACGATGCCTCCCCGTAAAACATTTAAAAGCCATTTAAGGCACAGTAACCGCCATTCATTGGAGCCGCTTCGCCTTGGGGCCTTTCATTCCCTCTCCCGCTCACAAGCCGCCTATAAATCTCTCTTCTTTACGACGTGCCCCACAAGGCGGCCATAAAAATATACGCTCAAGAAAATTATAGCAGTTATTTTTGACTACCAGATGAATTTATTTTCACACGTTTTAGGGGTTCTCCCCCCCCCCATTTAAACGTGGGCAATTTTCAACATCTCTCCAGCCGTAATTTCAGAGCCTTTCCCTGCCAATCCCAATTTCTGAGCATTTGAAAGGAGCAGGGAAACGCTTTATCTCTCCCGAGGCATCTAAATGTGACTAGAGGGTCGGTTCCTGTTGGGGTGCTATGGGTCCGACCTCACGTTTTTAAATTGAGAACAGAAGAAGAAGAAGAGATTGGATTTATACCCTGCCCTTCACTACCCAAAGGTGTCTCAGAGCGGCTCACAAACTCCTTTCCCTTCCCCTCCCCACAACAGACACCCTGTGAGGCAGGCGGGGCTGAGAGAGCTCTTGACAGAAACTGCCCTTTTTCAAGGACGGCTCTTATCAGAACTACGGCTTGCCCAAGGTCATCCAGCCAGGTGCGAGTGGAGGAGCGGGGAATCAAACCCGGTTCTCCCAGATCACAGTCCGCGCACTTAACCATGACACCAAACTGGCTCAAAGCCACCATTTGTGGCAAGCCACAAACTGAGTGGTTGACAAGACTCCCCTTCTGTTTCAAAAGATGTCCTAGCTGGTGTCGGCTGAGTGACAGTTGATCCCCACGCGCAAGTCAACCCTGGGAGTTAAGCAGTTCTCAACCAGGAGAGCCAGTGTGGTACAGTGGTGAGAGATTCAGACTAAGATCTGGTAGACCCGGGTTCAAATCCCTACTCTGTTATTATGGAAGCTCTCTGGGTGACCTTGGGCCAGTCACACACTCTCAGCCTCACCTTCCTCACAAGGTTGTTGGCAACGGGGGGTGTTGGGGGGGGGGAGGTATTTCTGAATTCCCTCCATTGTGCAGGGGGTTGGACTAGATGACCCTGGAGGTCCCGTCCAACTCTATGATAAGGAAAGCAGCTTTGGGTCCCAATTGGGGAGAAGGGTGAGGTGTTAATTCAAGTAAGTAAATAAATATAGGTATGAATGAACCAGTCTGACCAGGGTTTCCAGGTCAGAGTTGGAAAATACCTGGAGACTTTGGGGGTGGATCCGGGAGAGGGCGGGGTTTGGGGAGGGGAGGGGCCTTAGCATGTTACAAGGCCGTAGAGTCCACCCTCCAAAGCAGCCATTTCCTCCAGGGGAGCTGGAGATCAGTTGTAAAAGCGGGAGATTCCCCAGACCCCACCTGGAGGCTGGCAACTAAGTCTGACGTCCCTGCAGAATGGTTGTTTCCTCTGTTGTGGTGAAAGTCTAAGCAGGATTTAGAAGAACTTAAACTGGGGCCGCGGTGGCTCAGAGGTTAAGACGCTGAGCTGCAAGACCAGAAGGTCTGTCGTTCGGCAGTTTGAGACCCGAGTGCTGTGTGACGGAGTGAGCTCCCGCCTCTGGCCCCAGCTCCTGCCAACCTAGCAGTTTGGAAGCAAAGAATTGCAAGTAGATAAATAGGTATGGTGGGAAGGTAACAGCGTTCGGAGCAACTCGGCGTTCAGTCATGCCGGCCACATGACGACAGAAACGTCCTCGGACAGTGCTGGCTCTTCGGCTTGGAAATGGAGACGGGCACTGCCCCCTAGAGTCGGATTTGACTGGCGTTCGAGCAAGGGAAACCTTTACCTTTAAACTGTGAGTAAGCCCCACTGAAGAAAAATGGGGCTTACTTTTGAACAGAGTGGCTCAGGACCTCTCTCGTAGAAGCCCTTCTCTTTCTTGAAGCTTCTCTCGCCTGGTTCGGCAACCGGTGGAAATTCACACATGTGAACGGACCATCACAGATACAGCCTTCGGGATCTTGAGGGCACAGAGCCCCCCGAAGGAAGAGGCCCCCTTCATCTAGCAGATGGGAGGGGTGGAACCTCTTAAGCCCAAATTGTTATAACCGAATACTCCTCAAATCCTCGCTGTGAGAGGTCTGAGCAGGGCAGGCCCAAGGTTTTTTTCTGGCACCTCAAACTGTCCCTTTGGTGTGCCCCCTCACTAGACAGAAACTAGACTCTAGACTAGAGACCTCTAGAACGTTTTGAATGTCTGGTAAGCAAAACGTTCAGTGTCGAAATCAGAATAGCCAAGCTCTTCCAAAGCCCTCCGTGTTCCTTCACAGCAACTCTAGAAAACCAGAGCTGGCAGACATGGTGGTTCCAGAAGCCAGCTAGTGCCAAACTTAAGAAGAAAAGAGAAGCCATGTTGGATTCAGGCCAGTGGCCCCTCCAGTCCAACACTCTGTGTCACACAGTGGCCAAAACCCAGGTGCCATCAGGAGGTCGGACAGCGGGGCCAGAACACCAGAAGCCCTCCCTCTGTTGCCCCCCAAGCACCAAGAATACAGAGCATCACTGCCCCAGACATAAGAACATAAGAGAAGCCATGTTGGATCAGGCCAGTGGCCCCTCCAGTCCAACACTCTGTGTCACACAGTGGCCAAAACCCAGGTGCCATCAGGAGGTCGGGCAGCGGGGCCAGAACGCCAGAAGCCCTCCCTCTGTTGCCCCCCAAGCACCAAGAATACAGAGCATCACTGCCCCAGACAGTCTTCCATCTATACATTGTGGCTAATAGCCCCTCGTGGACCTCTGCTCCATATAAGAGCATAAGAGAAGCCATGTTGGATCAGGCCAATGGTCTATCTAGTCCAACACTCTGTGTCACACACTGGCCAAAAATACCAGGGGCCATCAGGAGGTCCACCAGTGGGGCCAGAACTCCAGAAGTCCTCCCTCTACTGCCCCCCAAGCACCAAGAATACAGAGCATCACTGCCCCAGACATAAGAAGAGAAGCCATGTTAGATCAGGCCAGTGGCCCATCCTGTCCAACACTCTGTGTCACACAGTGGCCAAAACCCAGGTGCCATCAGGGGGTCCAGCAGTGGGGCCAGAACGCCAGAAGCCCTCCCTCTGTTGCCCCCCAAGCACCAAGAATACAGAGCATCACTGCCCCAGACAGTCTTCCATCTATACATCGTGGCTAATAGCCCCTCGTGGACCTCTGCTCCATATAAGAGCATAAGAGAAGCCAGTGTTGGATCAGGCCAATGGTCCATCTAGTCCAACACTCTGTGTCACACACTGGCCAAAAATACCAGGGGCCATCAGGAGGTCCACCAGTGGGGCCAGAACTCCAGAAGCCCTCCCTCTGTTGCCCCCCAAGCACCAAGAAGACAGAGCACCACTTGCCCCAGACAGAGGGTTCCCTCTATACCTTGTGTCCAAGAGCCACTGATGGACCTCTGCTCCAGATGTTTACCCAGTCCTCTCTGTGCTTGTAGCCGCCACCACTTCCTGTGGCAGTGAATTCCACACTTCCCTTCAAGCCAGGAGAGGAGGTTGCCCTGTTTGGTGCCCCTCAAAACCTGGTGCCTCAGGTCAAGGGTCCCCAACCTATTTGAGCCTGTGGGCACCTCTGGAATTCTGCACACCATGGCGGGCATGACCACAAAATGTCTGCCGCAGCTTATCTTCCGTCCAGTTGTGAAGATCCTGGTGCTGTGGTGGCAGCTGCCGCCAAAACAAGGTTTCTAAAAATCCACACAGCCCATCAGACTCCAATGGCCAACAGTGGCGCCCACTTTCTGTCGGACTCAGGCTCGCCCTATACTATGTTCTCCATACCTGTTGTATTTTCTGCCTGATCCCTGCCCCCTTTCCCTATGCCCTTCTGCCAGGCACGTCTGGTTTTAGGTTTTGTTGCTT
>NW_015176471.1:482119-492395 GCF_001447785.1 Gekko japonicus | reverse complement strand
CTGGGGGGGGGGGAAGAGTGTGAGACTGTCTGTAGAATTAGGGAGGCAATGCATGGGTAACTCTTCTCCAAATAGCACCTCAAGGAACTTTCACAGGAGAGTCGTCCTTGAAGAGATAAGACTTTCGAATGGCTAGTTGGACCGATATATCTGTCACGGTTGTTAGTATGGCTTGTTGTGTGTGTGTGTGTGATGTATGCTTGGAATATGGGTTTCAATTATATGCCAGGTCCCGCATCAGTCCCTCAGTCCTGACAAAGGTTCAACTCTTTAGCATCTCAAATCTCCTCAATAAACTTTCCTCCAAGAAAGCCTGTGTGGAGAGTGATTTGACAGGGACCCCGACCCTTCCTCAAAATACTTTGCAGGCGCCAGGAGGTGTGTCAGTGGGTCCCCTCCTGTCCTTGGCGATTGCCTAGGTTGGCCTAGCGGTTGGGCTGGCCCTGGTGGAGGGGGCGGCCAGAGACTCACACGCAGAGATGGAGCACCTGTCTCTCACGGTGGTTTCTCACAGTGGTGGCCATTTCTCCTTTTGGTGTCGTGGTGAAGTGCGCGGACTCTAATCTGGGAGAACCGGGTTTGATTCCCCACTCCTCCACTCGCAGCTGCTGGATGACCTTGGGCAAGCCGTAGTTCTGATCAGAGCTGTTCTTGAAAAAGAGCCGTTTCTGTCAAGAGCTCTCTCAGCCCCACCTGCCCTCACAGGGTGTCTGTTGTGGGGAGGGGAAGGAGTTTGTAAGCCGCTCTGAGACACCTTTGGGTAGTGAAGGGCCGTGGGGTATAAATCCAATCTCTTCTTCTTCTTCTTCTCTTCTTTGTGGGAACCCGAATGGGGGCCTCAGGTCTGACCTGGGCAGGATGTTTGAACCCTGCGGGAGGCAAAGAGGGCACAGGAGTTCCTGGTTATATCACTGCAGCGCAATGGGTGTTTCTGAGCATGCCACAAGCAGCAACCGGGGCCTATGGGGGGGCGGAGACTGCAGGAAGAAAACAATCCGGGAGCTGCAACCACTTAAGCGAAGAGTGGAGCACACCTCGGGTTGCCAACCTCCAGGCGGGAGCAGATCTCCTGGAATTACAGCTGATCCCCAGATTACATAGATTGCTTATTTATTTAAAACTTTTATTCCACTTCTGCTGCAGAAAACGGCTGCTTTGGTGGGGGGGGACTGCATGGGCATTATACCCTCCCCTCCCCAAATGCCACTTTCTCCACCACCAAATATCCAGGTATTTCCGAACCTGGACTTGACAGCCCTAAGCACAGCCCAAGTCTGGTGGGTTTTTAGGAGGGACTGGAGAAGAAGAGATTGGATTTATATCCCACCCTTCACTACCTGACGGAGTCTCAGAGCGGCTTGCAAACTGTCCCTTCCTCTCCCGCAACAGACACCCTGTGAGGCAGGTGGGGCTGAGACAGCTCTTTCAAGGACTGCCCCCGAGAGAACAGTATTAAAAAAACGGTGACTGACCCAAGGTCACACCAGCAGCTGCACGTGGAAGAGGGGGGAATCAAACCCACTTCTCCCAGATTAGAATCCGCAGACTATAAATGATATAAACGGAATAGAATGATTAAACATGGGGGTGCTGAGAGAGCTCTTTCGAGGACTGCTCTTGAGAGAACGTGTGACTGACCCAAGCTGCACGAGGAGGAGTGGGGAATCGAACCCGGTTCTCCCATATTAGAGCCCGTGCTCCTAACCACGACACCCAGAAGGAATCCTCAGCAGAATGTGCAGAACCACAGAGGGAATCAGGCCGCCGTCTTCCTGAAGGCTGGAAAGGGGACGCCTCTTCGCCAAACCAGCCCCTCTAGCTGTTGACGGCGCACGGAAATAACGACGCAACAGTGCCAAGTGAAGAACCAGATCTAGTTTATTTCTAGCTATAATTTTTGTCTCATATAAGTAGCCACAGGCTAAAAAGCTAAACAGAACCTCCTACAAAATATCCAGGATCCCCCCCCCGCCCCACCCCGATCTCTCTTTTTTAAATACAGATCTAACAATCACGATCTCAGTGGGATTTCACAGAGCAAGAAAAGGAAGTTAGAAAATAAAAGGGAGGGGAAAGTGCTTTGCAGAACTGGTTATTATTCCTGAAGACGGAAAGGGGGGGAGTTGCCGGACTTGCTTTGAATCTTTACTGTGCGGGAAACGAACGGGAACGGGAAAAGGCTTTGGGATGGAAGGGCTGTGTTGGAAAAGCTCCCTCCCTGGACTTCCAGAGAGAATTCCTCCGCCCAGTAAATGTGACGTGGTTGCTAACGAAACATCATTTCAGTGCACTTGCGTTCCCAGTGTGGCAGCGGCAATGCCCACAAGCCGCACACATGGGAACTGCACACTTCCTTATCATGCAAGCAACAGATGAGATGGCCAAACTCGTTTCTGGACTGGATCGCTCAAAGCGGAAGCTTCCATGACTAAAGGCTCCCTATCGCTCGTTTTTAAAAGCAGCCCTGGAAATAGAAAACCAGATGTCAGGGGAGAAGGTTCATACCCTGCCCTCTCTACTATCGTAGTTTTCTACTGGCAAGATTTTTTGATTCCTAGAAGCAGGGCTATTTTTGGGCAAGAACGCACAGGAACGGAGTTCCGGCTGGCTCCAGAGTTGGCCACGCCCATCAGGAACTCATTAGCATAATAGGCCACACCCAACAGCAGAAACTCGTTAGGATTGGCTACATTAGGGGTGTGTGGCCTAACATGCAAAGGAGTTCCTGCTACAAAAAAAGGCCCTGGGTTTTGACAACAAACAAGGTCAACAGAATAAGAAGCAAAAGGTGGGTGTGGCTGGATGACCACACTTCTGGTAACATGGGGGTGCGGCTAATGAGCTGCGTTGTCAGGGGTGTGGCCTAATACGCTAATGAGTTTCTGCTGTTGGGTGTGGCCTATTATGCTAATGAGTTCCTGATGGGCTTTTTCTACAAAAAGAGCCCTGCCTAGAAGGCAGCCCAAAGTCCAGAGACAACAAAAGCACCTTGTATGAGTCCAGTGGCACCTTTAAGACCAGCAAAGTTTTGTTCTGGGCGTAAGCTTTCGTGTGTACACACATGAAAGCTGATACCCAGAACAAAACTTTGCTGGTCTTAAAGGTGCCACTGGACTCAAAACTCTTTTCTGCTGCTTCAGACTAACATGGCTGCCCCACCTGAATCTATAAGCCCCTTGTGTCTGCGTGAACTGTGGCAAGCGATGAAAAGACACAGACATTGCCCATAAGCACACAATCTGGGCAGCAACATCTGGTTGCACTTTGCTCGTCTTAAATGGCCACGGGGTGTCTCGCCCACAGAAGGTGACTTTTGCATCTAGAGCCACACTGCAGCAGTCATTTGTGATTCGGGCCCAAGGAACCATCTTCACAGCATCTTTTGGGGGGGCAAGAACTCCACACTCCTTGTCACATCCCCACATCAGCTACCAACAAGTCGCTCTCCGAAAACGCCACTTCCCTGGAGTACTCACACACGCACTGGAGAGCTGTCATGGAGCATGAACCCACGGGTCAGTTTTCCCTTGAGCATGCGCATGACAGACAAGTTGGTGCTCCCCATTTGAAGGCAGTACAATCTGTCCCTGTGGGCACCAACCCAAAAACCCTTTCCAATATTGCAGTGTGGGGCAAGACCAACGAAGGAAGACCTTTTTGGAGCTTGCATTCCATCACAGCACCAACAGGACTTCCCACACGCCCAGCGGTCAAAGCCACAAGGGTAATCCGGCTGCAGCCAGCACGCCCTGGCGGAGCTAAGATGGGGGTGGAGGGGGCCATTAGATCGTAGCCGGCTTTTGCCGACCCCGTAGGGCAGGGGTGTCGAACTCATTTGTTACGAGGGCCGGATCTGACGTTAATGTCGTCTTGTTGGGCCGAACCATGTGTGCCATAAAACGTAATGGCAGGTGCAGAAGATATAAACTGTAAGGACAGCAGCTGGTAAGCTCTAAGTTGGTGTATCCTCACTGCAAGCCCTCGTGCATTAGGAAGGAGGTGCAAAGGAAAACCCGCGTGGGCGGACTCAACAGCCAGCGCTACAGCCCTGGGCAGACGCTCCTACACTGTCTGACTGCTGCAAAGTTGTTCCGCCGTGCCGAAGTCACAATCGGGGTGGCTCCGCCCACTCCCCCCCAGAGCAGTCTCCTGTTCCCTCCCTTATACCAGATGCTTGTGGGCCGCATAAAAGCCCCGGATGGGCCGGATCCGGCCCCCGGGCCTTATGTTTAACACCCCTGCCGTAGGGCATTCAAGGCAAGAGACATTCAGAGGTGGTTTGCCTCTGCCTGCCTCTGCCTAGCAAACCTGGATTTCTTCGGTGGTGTCTCATCCAAACACCAGCCAGGGCCGACCTTGCTCAGCAAGACACCCATCGCCAAACCTTCTACTAGGAATCTGATCTGGCTGCATCAAAGAAATTAAAAAAACCAACCGCTCTGAGACTATCCTAGGAGAAGTCATGCCCCAATGTTCCCTCTAACCTGTGGAGTCTTGTGAGCAAAAGTTCTACTTTGTGAGCTACTGGCATTAAAGTTGTGAGTGAATTGGCTGCTGCATAAATCATTTTGCTCTGGAGCCCCATCCTTCCTGAGCTAAGACAAAAAACGGTGAGCTGGAGGCTAAGAAACTGTGAGCTAGCTCACACTAACTCAGCTTAGAGGGAACACTGCCTCTCACTCCGACTTCCTTGGCAGAAGAGTAATCAGAAGAGCTTGTCAGATCTCGGAAGCCAAGCAGGGTCCGTCCCGGTTAGTCCTTGGAAGGGAGAACCCCAAAGAAGTCCAGGGTTGAGATGCAGAGGAAGGCACTGGCAAATCCCCTGATCATCCCTTGCCTTAAAAACCATAGAGAGTTGCCGTACGTCGGCTGTGACTTGACTACAGTTTCCAGTACGGGGTGGGCTCAGTCACCCTATAGACTGGATCTGTAGCGGGAGAGGCAAAAGGAAGTGCTTCTTCACACCTTCTATGTTCAAGTTGTCGGATTTACTGCCACAAAGATTGGCGACGCCCACTTTTTTAGAGGGTTCTAAAAGGGGATTGGAGCTGCGGTGGCCCAAGTGGTGAAGACGCTGAACTGCAGGCTGTGGAAGGTCGGTAGTTCAGCAGTTAGAGACCCGGGTGCCGCATGACGGAGTGAGTTCCCGTCTCTAGTTCCAGCTCCTGCCAACCTAGCAGTTCGAAAGCAAGAAATTGCAAGTAGCTAAATAGGTACCACTTCGGTGGGAAGGTAACAGCGTTCCGTGCGCCTTGGTGTTCAGTCATGCCGGCCACATGACCACGGAAACGTCTTCGGACAGCGCTGGCTCTTCGGCTTTGAAACGGAGATGAGCACCGCAACCCTAGAGTCGGATTCGACTGACTTTCGAGCAAGGGAAACCTTTACCTTTAAAAGGGGATTAGCTAAACATACGATCAGGAAGAAGGAGAGATTGGATTTATACCCCATGGCCCTTCACTATCCAAGGTAATCTCAGAGCGGCTTGCAAACCCCTTTCCCTCCCCCTCCCCACAACAGACACCCTGTGAGACAGGCGGGGCTGAGAGAGCTCTTGACAGAAACTGCTCTTTTTCAAGGACAGCTCTGACAGAACTATGGCTGGCCCAAGGTCATCCAGCAGCTGCGAGTGGAGGAGTGGGGAATCAAACCCGGTTCTTCCAGATTAGAGTCTGCACACTTAACCACGACACCAAACCGGCTAGTAACCATGATAGCTAAATGGTACCAACTCGGATGCCTCTGAACATCAGTTACCCGGGGGCGGGGGGGAGATGACAGGAAAAGGCAGCTTGCCTTTGTGTCCTACTTTGCAGGGCTTCCTGGAGGTAACTGGTTGCCCACTGCAGAACGATGGACTGAAGTCTTGCGGGACTCCCCTCCGGTTCTTGTCGAAGACCCATGTCAAATAACACAGGAAAGGGAAGCAAACATTCGCATGCTTTGTGTGTGTGAAGTCCCCTCAAGTTACAGTTGATTTATGGCAAACCTGTAGAATTTTCGAGGTTAGAGAGGAGCAGAGGTGGTTCGCCCTTGCCTGCCTCTGCGTAGCAACCTTGGACTTCCTTGGTGGTCTCCCATCCAAATACTAACCAAGGGCAGGCCTGCTTACTTTTGAGATCTAATGAGCTCACCAAAGAAAATCACTCTTCTATCATTTTAACACACTTAGTTGTACTTATATAGCAAATTCCCTGTAATAAACAACATTCATTCTTTTGTGATGTGCATTTCATGGACATAAGCAAAGCCAATAGAGAGCAACATAAATACAATACAAAACAATGCAAAATCTTGATGTAGATGTAGTTGTTCTTAACACTGTTTTGGCTATGCTCCTGGAATGTTTATTCTTTAAGAAGAGAAGAAGAAGAGATTGGATTTATACCTCGCCTTTCACTACCCAAAGGTGTCTCAGAGTGGCTTACAAACTCCTTTCCCTTCCCCTCCCCACAACAGACACCCTGCGAGGTAGGCGGGGCTGAGAGAGCTCTGGACAGAAACTGCTCTTTTTCGAGAACAGCTCTGCCAGAACTATGGCTTGCCCAAGGTGCAAGTGGAGGAGTGGGGAATCAAACCCAGTTCTCCCAGATTAGAGTCCGCACACTTAACCACGACACACAACTATGTGTCCGCACACTTAACCACGACACCAAACTGGCTCTTTAAGACGTCCTGACGGAGCTGTGAAGTGTACGAAGCAGACGGAAAAGTCCTAATTTTTCAAGTTCCCGAACAGTACTTATCACTCCTCCATTTGGAACTAAGTGTGTTAAAGTGACAGAACAGTGATTTTCTTTGGTGAGCTCATTTTCTCTATCGTATTCACACCAAAGCCTGTCCTGTTTTTGATACTTTTGAGATCGGGCAAGATCGAGGCTAGCCTGGGATATCCAGGTTAGAGACATTCGGAGGTGGTTTGCCCTTGCCTGCCTCTGCGTAGCAACCCTGGACTTCCTTGCTGGTCTCCCATCCAAGGACTGATGGAGGCCGACCCTGCTTAGTTTCTGCCATCTGAGGAGGTGGGGCTACCCTGGCACATTCAGGTCAGGGAAACAGCAAACTTTGGCCAGACTCAAACCAGGGTTTGCACTAACCCCGAGGAATCTTGAAACCCGGCGAGGGAAGGAGACGGGGTGGTGGTGCCAGAATCGTGGCCCGGGTTGCCTTTGTCATAGGTGAGCAGCCTTTTTAAAAAAGAAAATGTCACATTTCCCCCTCAGTCCTTCCAACTTTGGGTTTCTCCGAAGCGTACATACTCTGATCATAGAGAACATTTTTTTTCCTTTGTAAAAAATAAACCACAGCTTTATTCCCTGCCATTTCATCTCCCCCCCCCCCCCATGGATGAAACATTTAACACTGATCAAAAAAAAGAAAAGAAAACCACACACACAAATAAACAGATGATGGCCCGGCCCAAACAGAGATGCCCGCCAGCTCTGCTCTTCGCCTGCGACCGGGCGTGCAAAATCCTTGGCCTTCCCTCCCTACATTTCCTCCCCAAATCTTTCTTTCTACATATATACACAGGAGGACTAAGGGCAAATGCAAATACAATATATATTTTTTAAAGAACTGAGTGGAGAAATGGCAAGAGGGCTCCTTTTCTTAGGCCGTGGTCACATACACTAAATAATCCACTTTCAATTCACTTTCCAACTGGATTCTGCCAGTTCACAGCAGGAAAATCCAGTTGGGAAGTGGACTGAAAGCGGACCATTTCGTGCGCGGGACCGCAGCCTTAAATGCCCCTAGTTTAAGGCGGACGGGATTTGGGGAGCTGAAAAGCCATGTGCTGCATGTGCCCGTTTACAGCCGCCCTCAACGGGGCAGAGGGCAGCGGCACGGAGTTCTGTCTTTCTTTCATGCATCCTATACTTCCCTTTGAATTGGGACAGGTGAAGTCAGACAAACGCCACAGAGGTGCAAGACGTTGACACTATCCCCCGTCGGAAGCAGAGCTACAGTGATCTGCCACTGTCGTCTGTCTCGTCATATTATTGCTGATTTAAAACAGAAATCACTGTGGGGCGGATGAATTAATTCCTTTGGGGCGGATGAATTAATTCCAGAATTTTCACAGAAGAATGGAGAGAAAGAGAAGAGAAGAGAAGAAGAAGAGGAGGAGGAGGAGGAGGAGGAGGAGGAGTTATCAGAACTACGGCTTGCCCAAGGTCATCCAGCCAGGTGCAAGTGGGGGAGTGGGGAATCAAACCCGGTTCTCCCAGATTAGAGTCCGCGCACCTAACCACGACAACAAAGAGAGAGAGAGGAAGAAGAAGAGGAGGAGGAGGAGGAGGAGGGAGGGAAGGAAGAAAGAAAGGAAGTGGATTATGTTTGGCAAAGACCCAAACAGACTAAGATTCCCTGTTGAATGACAGGCTCTGAGTCCCGATCCAGTGGAAGTTAGCTGTGACTAACCTTAGCTGGAACGGGTCTAGCGGTCACAATCCGCCCTCTGAAACGAGTGGGAAGTCCTGCACAAGGCCTCAGCCTGGGCCCCCCTTCCTTTTGTGCACAAGACAAAGGGGATGGATTCTGGACAAAGCTGGTTAAATATATATATATATATATATATATATATATTTCTCCCTGAGGTAGCAACCATCCCTGGTGAATTGGAACGCTAGTTGCCCGGACCATCCATACTCCATAGAGGAGGCAAACAGAATTTTGAGAATGGTGAAAAATAACGACGGCAGACACACTTCCAATGGCCTTCGCACGCATCATCTCCTTACAACAGCCCTGTAAGGTAGGACAGTATTATCAAGCACATCTTGCAGCCGAGAGAACAGTGGCCCACCTGAGGTCATGCAAGGATGCCGGGGCAGCGGTGAAGGGGGGGGGGCCTTCCCAATAAATGCCACGGTACACAGCAGGGCCTCCCCCCCCTTTTACAGCTTCCTCTTGTGACAACCCAGAAAACGGAGGGGAACCGTACAGCAGTGCTTTGAAGCAATCCACCTCTGGCTTAGTCTACAACATAAAAGTGGGGTTCACACACCGACATTGCCTGTCCTTTCACCAATCGACGAGAGCGGAAAGCAATTTTCTCTTTCGCGGGTCGAGAATCGTTTTAGAACGCGGCTCGAATGGTCCCCGCTTGCAAGAGACCCCCACCCCTTTTTGATCGAAGGGAGGGGGGGTTTAGGGTGATAAAGCTCTCTCCTCTTCCCCGCTTTGGTGCCAAATCCTGGCTCGGAAGCGGACGTCACCGTGGGCTCAGGAAATCGCTTCTAGAGGGATGTTTCCTACCCGGAAAAAATCCCACCATTTGGGTCAGAATCCCTTCCGCGCCTGTTTCGATACAGATTTTCCCAAAAGCTTAAAGAAACCCCAAAAGAGAGGGGGGGAAATATCTAATAATCTAAAAATAACAATAACAATAATAATCTTTAGCGGTTTACATCCATCATCAATAGCCTCAAACCAACGCGGAGTCCACATTGGGTTAAGCCATCACATTTCCGTATATTTAAAAAGAAAGAGAAGGGGATTGAGGAGAAGATGAGCCTCTACCCGATAGGCTACTGCAACCTTGCTAACCAAATGGCACGACATTCTCCCTTTTAATCAAAGGAAACAGTGACAAATATTCGCTTACAATATCACAATAACATGATATTTAAATTAAGAGCAAGTTCACACAGTCCTGGGTATCTGGGGCTCGAAGCCTAGTCTACAATTCTGCGTTTTGCTTTGGCAACAGTTCTTTATTCGGATCTGAGACTTCACATCGGTACGAAGAGTGGTTGTGTTAAAAACAAAACAAAAC
Organism: Gekko japonicus; assembly: GCF_001447785.1. Taxonomy (NCBI): domain Eukaryota; kingdom Metazoa; phylum Chordata; class Lepidosauria; order Squamata; family Gekkonidae; genus Gekko; species Gekko japonicus. The sequence continues at coordinate 482,614 of NW_015176471.1, read as the reverse complement.
AACGGATGAGTTTCGCCCTGAAGAAAAGGCGTTATGAGGTCATAACTCCATATACGGCGCGCGCGCACACACACACATACACAAATCAACGTATATTTTTTGTTTTCCCTTAGCTGTACAATGTAAACTACGCATTGAACAATCATGGTGTGGGGGGGGCGGGCGAACTGGGTGACCGTCAAAGGTGGACTCTCGCCAGATTTAGATGCTGGACAGAAACCTAGATTCTTTTCTGCAGTACTGCCAATGCTCCCTTCTAAGCTGTGGAGTCTTGGGAGCAAAAATTCTACTTTGTGAGCTACTGCCGTTAAAGTTGTGAGCGAGCGATTGGGCTGCTGCATCAATTAGTTTCCTCTGGAGCCGTCCCTTCCTGAGCCAAGACAAAAATGTGTGAGTCAGAGGCTCAAAAACTGAGCTAGCTCACACTAATTCAGCTTAGAGGGAACACTGCTTTGCATGCTCTATCCGAGGTCACCAATCTCCTTTCTGGATGTG
>NW_015176471.1:478176-482068 GCF_001447785.1 Gekko japonicus | reverse complement strand
ATCCTCTATTAACTTTTTAGCCTTTTGTTTTATACTGCTGTTCCCTGAAGCTGGTTTAAGTTAAGGGCGATACAAGTTGTGTTTTTTAAAAGAAATCTGGGATGAAAAAGTGTGACCAATCTTAACCTGGTTATATATGGGTTCCTCAGCCTCAATTAGCCTCGGGGACTCCAGTTCCCAGGGTCCTTTGCTGTGGCTGGGGCGAGACAATTAAAGGGGTATACAGCTGATATAAACAAATGGCAACTACATCTGGAAAGAGCCTCTTGAAATGAAGTGGTTAGGAAGGGCGTGGCTTCATTCGGTTTCTCTTCAATTTATTTGGGACTCTTTTCACAGTGGAGACGAGACAGGTCAGGCGGAGTCTGGAAGGGGAACATTCTCTGCTTCTGCACCTGCCACTGGACTGACTAAAATGAGCTCCACCTACTTGTTTCTGTTGCATTTGTGAAGACTACCCCAAAAACAGAGCATTTCATATGTTCCTTCCGTGATATTTACACATTTAGTGCATACATTCTACGCGACAAGTAAAATAGCTCATGAACGGGAAAGGGGGTGGGGAGAAAGCTGCTGGTGCTAACGATGGGACATTTTAGGACATTTCCAAATCCGCTTTTTAAAAGGCCATAATCATTTTAATGTCAACTAGGGTCCCCCCCCCTTTGATTCTTTTCACGTATCCTTTAACAACGAATGTACCTGCCACTACACGCAGCTAACAGGGACACACCCCGTTCCTCCTCCGAAAACCTTCTACACCGGAGAAAGTCTCGCTGCGCTAGAACGTGCCCCTGTTAACTAAGAGGTGGTGCTCGGATACAACCCCAAACTGATTCTCTTTTCCTTTTTTTTTTAATTTTAGGAAAACTTGTTTTTTTAAAAAAAAAAATTAATCCCCATGTATAAAAATAGCTATCGGAATTAAAACATTCTGAAAGAAAGAAACAGGTGACGATGAAATGACTGCTCTGGAAGCAGCGGGCCCAATCCGCAGAGCTCCTGGAGGCTTTTAGGGCCAGTCTGTGGGAGGCGTCTAGGGCCGATTCGTTCCTTTCGTGAAAGAGTAACAGGGGAGCTCCGTACGAGAGAGCTCCATCCAGAGGAAGCTCCATGCCTGCTTTGTGGAATGCTTCCTCTTACGTCATGTCAATGAACCGGAAGGTGGGGTTTTCCCCCTCCTGCCATGGATCACGGATCACAGAGGTGACTCACCCTTGTTTTGTATCTCGTGGCTGCTTGACTGTACGTGGACTGAGGTAGGTCGTCAGCCTATAGAAAACACGCTACATTCTAAGGCTTCAATTATGAGGTCTACAACCAACAGCGCCACCCATGGGTGACCTGAAGAAATGCCTGAGGGAACCCCCCCCCCGAGGTCAACTGTGGTGCTAACTGCACCCAAGTGCCCGGAGGCTTGGGGTGGGGTGGGGCCTCATCCTTCACAAACAGGCTTGACAGCAGCTCGGTTCACACAGACGTGTCCGTGGCGTGGATGGCGACATACTAAAATGGGAATTATACGGAATTCAGCATCGCACACCACCACCCCGCCCCCGGCCGCACGAGAACAGCATGAAAACCTGTGCAACGTCGGCGGGGAAGGGCCCAGTCTTGGCAGCACCAGCTCTGTGCGGGAGAAGGTCACAAGTTCGATCCTTGGCCTCTCCAGACCAAAAGGGCCTCAAGGTAGCAGGACCAGGAACGAAACCCCCCCCTTTGCTGGCTACGTTGGCCAAAACACACATCCTACCTGACTTGGCATGAAGCATTTGTTGACTGGTAGCCAAAGATGCAAACTTCATTCCTGTGCGAGGGGATGTAAAAGTCCTCTCCAGGAGTACATAGGCCAATTTACCCATGCAGTGCTCACTGAAAAATTTTAACCATCCAGTGACTGGCATGCCTGTGTGAACCGGCGGAGTAGAAGCTCCCAGTCACAGACCTGTAAGTTGACAAACCCCCCCCCCCAGCATTACAGGTCACAGTGGTCTTCCGATGACGGGTGGCCCTGCCTTTTGCTACAATGGTAACACATCTTTTAGAAAGTGAAAACAGAACAAAACACTGTGACATTACACAACTCTCGACACAGTAAAAAAACAACAACACCTCTACACCAGTTAGCTAGCGACGTGACTAAAAGTAAAGCTTGTAACACTATTGGGGGGGGGGAGTGTCTTTTTGACAATTCAGCCTTTTGGAGCGCCGGCCCAGAAAAGAAAGCGAGAGATGGAGGGGGCTTGTCCGGATGACACAAAACACCACGGTTCTTCTATAAAAAAACGTCTTGAGGTAGAACATTGCTTTCAAGGTTTTGGAAGTGCTTTACATTGGAACGACGATGACGACAGAGGGGGACTTAGAAACGAAAAACAAATCAAAACCGGGGGGGGGGGGGGAGAACAACCAACGTGGTAGACATGGAGTATGACTTCTCTGAGGTAGTACAAAAACACGTACTGACCAAATGCTACACTACTCGCTTTGAAAAAAAAACAAAAGGAAGACACAAGGTATTTGCTTCTTCCCAGGAGACATTCAATTCCGGTTGAGGTAGGTACTGAGCTTGCTCGGGATGTCAGTCCAAGTCTTTTCCTTTCACTTTTCTTTCAGTAGCCTTCTCGAAGGCCCTCATTTTGACACGCTAGCTTTGCCGTGAGAAGAGTTTTGTCAGAAAACAAAGCGTCCTGAGAATCAAAGGGAGCTGAACGCGCACAATGACAAGCGTCTTCAAATCCCACGGAGAGGTTTGGCCCACCAAGAGCCCGATGGGATCTTTTGGGGGGAGTCAAGTTAAAAAAAGGTTCTGATGTAATCAGTTCCCTCGACTTGTTACGAAAGTGGATTCGTGGAGTCATCCTTCTAAAGCCGCCAACGGGGGAACGCGCTGGTTGACCGATTTGACAGAAGATCCCCGTTGCGTTTGGCATCAGCGTAAAGCAGTCTTGAAGAACTGCCAAACCGGCTGCCGTGGAACGAACAGCCGAGATCCGGAGAGGAAGGAATGTACGAGGAGTCCTGAGACACGTCAGGGAGATAAAACTTCACGGAGCTTCCACAAGGCTTGCCCTACAGAAGTCTACGAGACGGACCGTAGGAGTCTTCAAACTGACCTGAGATTGCGGAGTCGTCGGAAAGTCATCGCCAGACCCGGAAAACGAGACATGTTAAGACTTGGCAACATTATCCTTCATTGGTTGGAGCGGGCTTCAAAACCGGGTCTTCCTGGCTGACGCCGATCGGAGGTCTGCCGTGGGAGCCGGGGGGCAGGTTTTGGAACACGGGGTCACTCTGCTCTTCTACAAGGCTGAATTCGTCCGGCGGAAGCGTAGAGATTTGGGTTTCGTCGTGTGAGGTAGGAGGAGGAGGAGCCAGCTGAGGATGGGAGGGAACAACATTACTGCGGGATGCGCAAGAGGTCTAACCACCACAGCCCTTATATTATGAAGAAGAAGAAGAAGAAGAAGAAGAAGAAGAAGAAGAAGAAGAAGAAGAAGAAGAAGAAGAAGAAGAAGAAGAAGAAGAAGAAGAAGAAGAAGAGGAGGAGGAGGAGGAGGAGATTGGATTTATGCCCCACCCTTCACTACCCAAAGGAGTCTCCGAGCGCCTCACAAACTCCTTTCCCTCCCCCTCCCCACAACACACACCCTGGGAGGTAGGTGGGGCTGAGAGAGCTCTGACAGAAACTGCTCTCTTTCAAGGACAGCTCTTATCAGAACTACGGCTTGCCCAAGGTCATCCAGCCAGGTGCAAGTGGAGGAGTGGGGAATCAAACCCGGTTCTCCCAGATTAGAGTCCGCACACTTAACCACTGCACTGGGACTCAAGGCGGATTACACGAAGTGAGCCAATACAATCAAAAGGATGTTCAGTAAACAATACAGCAGGA
>NW_015176471.1:445644-478164 GCF_001447785.1 Gekko japonicus | reverse complement strand
GGAATTGGGTTGCAGAACCAGTCAGAAATCGAAAAACAGAACTGAAGCAAAAGTATTAGCATGACACATTAAATGATGCAAGAATTACACAGCTGGATCCCCGTTTCAGCAAGCTCCACAATCCCTAATTGTTCCTTCTCATTAACTTTACGAATCATTTAGTACAGGGCAACTCTGTTGCCGGCTTTGAAAAGCCCTCTTGAATAATTCAGTCTTGCATAGTTTGTGGAAAGCCAGGAGAGGGGGACGCGTTCCTGACCTCCTCAGGCAGGCTGTTCCATAAAGTGTGGGGCCACAGAAGAAAAGGACGCGTACGGGCAGTTGTTGATCTTGCCAGTTTCCAGGCGGGCACCTGCAGGAGACCTTGCTCCGGCGGGGGGGGGGGGGGGGGGGGGGGGGGGGGGAGACGCCAATGCCCGTCGTCCGTGGCCGGGCACCCGCCCGCCCTGTAAAAGGCCCACATTCAAACCGTAGCGTCTCCAGCTAAAAGATGTCACGTGGGAGTTGTGGGGGCAGACCCTTCTCTGCCCGGAAGCTCGTGCCTGGCCAAACTGGTCCATCAATCAAAGACGCTCATCTAGTGGGCACACGAGACAGGGCCTTTTTGGTAGCAGCCCCAGGATTATGGAACAACCTCCCCAGTGAGGTGGGCCACACACATCCTCCTACGGCACTGCCCAGCAAAAACTCAGTTTAGATGTCGACAAAAAGACGGGCAGAGAGGCAAGTCAACGAAGGCAGAGGGCAGCCTTCCTTCTCTTCCTAAAACTCAGCTTACCACCTTGAGGTTTTGAAATGCGGAGAGGAAACAGGAAACACCCCCCCTTCCCCGTCCCCATCCCTTACCGCAGTCCCTTTGTTGTGACGCTCTGCTGGGGAAGGCAAGGCGGGGAACAGCCTTTCCAGTTCATTCATGTCCAGCTGCTTCCCGTTGGCGTCTGGATCCTCCCTGTCGCTCCGGGCCGATCCGTTCAAGGCCAGCCCGGCGGCGTTCCTCTGGCTTCTGGGGACCTGGGGGGTGGACAGCTGCTCCTGGACGTTTTTACACATTAGCAACCTACGGAGGAGAGAGACGGGGAGCTGAAGCAGAGAAGTTCTGCAGAAGCTACAGAACTGGGAGCCCGACAGGCCTGCCCGGACTATGCCCACCAGGAACTCCCTAACTTGAGAGCGAGAGAGAGAGAGAGAGAGAGAGAGAGAGAGGGGAGGAGGAGGAGGAGGAGGAGGAGATTGGATTTATACCCCGCCCTTCACTTGGAGTCTCAGAGTGGCTTACAAACTCCTTTCCCTCCCCCTCCCCACAACAGACACCCTGGGAGGGAGGTGGGGCTGAGAGAACTCTGACACAAACTGCTCTTTCAGGAACAGCTGTGCCAGAGCTTGCGACTGACCCAAGGTCACATCAGCAGGTGCAAGTGGAGGAGTGGGGAATCAAACCCGGTTCTCCCAGATAAGAGTCCGCACACTTAACCACTACACCAAACCGATTTCCCACAGCCCCTGCTCTGCGCTTGCTCCTCTCTTTGCCCCGCTGGTACGTGTCAATTTCCCACTCGAAGCCCCACGGCCGCATTTTGACCCTATGTCAGCTACGCTGCCATGACTGTGGAGATGTTTTCTAATTGCTTTGCATTCCTTCCCATGCGCTTAATTGCTTCAGAGCTGTAACGCTTATCTTTGATGTTGTACTGGTGGAGAATGTGGTGTCTATCGTCCGTGGGAGCTTCTCCGTTCCCAGTTCGCAACCGTTAGAGAGTCCAACAGTATTCCGCGCGAGGGAGCACGTCCAATTGGGTATTGCTTGAGGGGGGCGCATACAAATGCCCTATATCCTATTATGCACACAGGTGTTTCCTAACAGTGTTCATGTTATCGCATCTATGGCTTTTCAATAAAAGTAAAACATTCCTGGAAGAGTGTACTTAGTTGTTTAGCTGTGGGTCCTGACATTCACAGCTTCGCCAGATTCCCCCCGTGGTTTCGTGATCCTGTTTTTTGAGGATTACAAAAACGTGGGCAAAATTGGGCAAAGCCGCGGGTCAAAATGTGGCCGCGCGGCTTCGAGGGGGGGAGAGGGGGGGCTCAGTGACTTTTCCTGTTGATGGTTTCAGGTGGGGGGCTGTTTTGGTCTGCAGTAGAAGACGAGGAGCACCTTAGGGACCGACAAGATTCCAAGGGCATCGGCTTTCGAGAGTCAGCGCTCCCTTTGTCAGATAACTTTGCTGTATCTGACAACAATTAAAAGGCGATAAGATAGACTGACAGAGGTTAGGTCTGTGAATGGCTGATAGCCATGGGGGCTGAGGGGAACCTCCAGGTTCAGAGGCACTAAACCTCTGAATCCCAGAGCCAGGAGGCTACATTAAGGGAAGGCCTCGGCCTCTATGCCCCGTTGTTGGCTGCCGAGAGGAACTGGTTGGCCACCGTGTGAGACAGGATGCTGGACTTGATAGACCCTCACTGGTCTGATCCAGCAGGGCTCTTCTGATGTTCTTATGAAGGCCTCAGCCTCTATGCCCTGTTGTTGGCCCTCCAGAGGAACTGGCCGGCCACTGTGTGAAACAGGAGGATGGACTAGATGGGCCACTGGTCTGATCCAGCAGGGCTCTCCTTATGTACTTATCAGGGGGAGGCCTCGGCCTCTCTGCCCAGTAGTTGGCCCTCCAGAGCAACTGACTGGCCACTGTGTGAGACGGGATGCTGGACTAGATGGACCCCTGGTCTAATCCAGGAGGGCTCTTCTGAAGTTCTTAGGCTCTATGCCGTGTCATTGGCCCTCCAGAGGAACTGGTTGGCCACTCTGTGAGACGGGAATCTGGACTAGATGGACTACTGGACTGATCCAGCAGGGCTCATCTGATGTTTTTATGAAGGCCTAAGCCTCTATGCCCTGTTGTTGGAACTCCAGAGGAACTCATTGGCCACTGTGTGAGATGGGATGCTGGACTGGATGGACCTTCACTGGTCTGATCCAGCAGGGCTCTTCTGATGCTCTTATCAAGGGAAGGCCTCAGCCTCTGTGCCCTGTTGTTGGCCCTCCAGAGGAAATGGTTGGCCACTGTGTGAGACGGGATGTTGGACTGGATGGACCCCTGGTCTGATCCAGCAGGGCTCTTCTGATGTTCTTATCGGGGAAGGCCTCAGTCTTTCTGCCCTGTTGTTGACCCTCCAGAGGAACTGGTTCGCCACTGTGTGAGACGGGATGTTGGACTGGATGGACCCCTGGTCTGATCCAGCAGGGCTCTTCTGATGTTCTTATCGGGGAAGGCCTCAGTTTTTCTGCCCTGTTGCTGGCCCTCCAGAGGAACTGGTTGGCCACTGTGTTAGATGGGATGTTGGACTGGATGGACCCCTGGTCTTACCCAGCAGGGCTCTTCTGATGTTCTTATCGGGGAAGGCCTCAGTCTTTCTGCCCTGTTGTTGACCCTCCAGAGGAACTGGTTGGCCACTGTGTGAGACGGGATGGACTGGATGGACCCCTGGTCTGATCCAGCAGGGCTCTTCTGATGTTCTTATCGGGGAAGGCCTCGGTCTCTCTGCCCTGTTGTTGGCCCTCCAGAGGAACTGGTTGGCTGCTGTGTGAGACAGGATGCTGGACTAGATGGGCCACTGGGCTCTTCTGATGTTCTTCTCAGGGGAAGGCCTCAGACTCTATGCCCTGTTGTTGGCCCTCCATAGGAACTGGTTGGCCACTGTGTGAGACAGGATGCTGGACTAGATGGGCCCTCCCTGGTCTCATCCAGCAGGGCTCTTCTGATGTTCTTTTGAATCGCAGGGAAGAAAAGAGACTTTGCTACAGGTTCTAAAGCAGGTTACTCTATGCCCGAAGCATTCTCTACGGGGTGCTCATCGAACCCCTCCGAGGGAAATCATGCAGCAAGTAGAGTCTGCAGTTTGTTCCGGGGTTTCTGAATGCTACCGCTGGCCTCGCTATCCCCCCCCACTGCCGCCAAAACACGAATGGAGAAGACCGTACCTTCCCCTGTACCCAAACATGAGGAAGAGCACGCAGAAGATGATGCAAGTGACTCCAATATGGATCCCAATGATGATCCCCGTCGCCGAGGTCTTGTTTGCTTGCTCGTCCTTCATGCAGTCACAGGGTGGGCTCAGACCTGTGAAGGAAACACAAAGGGTAAGCGAGAGCCGGGGTGGGTGGGACAGGAGGACCCCTCCCTCACTATCCCCGCACATGCTGCCAAGCACTAATAATAATAATTATTATTATCGTATGGCATTGTGTGTATTATAGCCAGGAGATCCTAAGTTTGTCTGGCAGCCTGAAGTTCTCGCTCAGTGGTGGCCAAACTTTCTTACTTTCTTAAAAAAAAATTTTTTTTATTAAAGTTTCAAATACTAACAACAAACTTTGTTACCATTTAGTTAACAAAGCTACATTACAATGTTAACAAATTTTGATTATATAAACAAAACATAGCTATTAATATGACATTACCACTTCATATTTATGAGATAATATAAACTGCAAGTTTTGATTCGAGGTAATATAATCAAAGAATACAAACCATTTTTCATGAAATTATTCGTTTTAAGCATTCCCTGAGCCATTTTCAATTGTGTTGATACCTTATCTGCTATTATTACATCCCATAACTGAGAATACCATTGATGAACGTATGGAACTCTTTGTGTATTCCACTTTTGGGCCAGAATAGTTTTGGCTGAATATAACATCAAGACTAACACTTCAATTTGTTGCTTTGTCAATTTTATATTTGGCCAATAGTTTAATAAAATGGATTCTGGAGACTTAGGAATTTTACAAGTGGCCAAACTTTCTTAACGTAACAGCCACACAGAATAAATGTCAGATGTTTGAGATCCGCAAGACATGAACAAGTATCACACACACACACACATTTTTATTGGAAAATATGCAAATTTGCTATTTATTAATATTAAATTAGACTGTGTGGAAGAGCCGTATGGGGCTCCCGAGCTGCAGTTTGGCCAGCCCTGTTCTAGCTCTTTAAGCGTTATGAACCACCGGGTGGCAAGCTAGACTCATTTTTTGGGCTGAGAGAGGTCTAAAAAGGGCTGTGACTGACCCAAGGCCACCCAGCTGGCTTCATGTCGAGGAGTGCGGAATTGAACCCGGTTCTCCAGATCAGAGTCCATTCGCTCTGAGCCACTGCGCCACGCTGGATCTCTGCCAAGCACTAGCAAGACCCCAATACTGCACCCAGAATTAGAATACGAAGAATGGGGATTTCTGCACCGTTTGTTTGCAGAGAACTGGCTGGACTGAAAGGTGAGGCAAACGGCTGAGAGCCAGGGTGGTGCAGTGGTTACATTGCTGGGTTACGGTCTGGGAGAGCCGGGTTCGAATCCCCACTCTGTCACAGAAGCCTGGGCCAGACACAAACTCTCATCCTAGCCTACCTCGGAGGGCTGTTGTGAGGATCACATTAAGAAGGGGAAGCCAGTTTTGGGTCCCCGTTGGGGAGAAAAGCACTGTATAAATTAAGTAAATAAAATGAATAAATGTTGTAGATCAGACAAGATGACGCGAGGTCAGTCCCCCGTCCAAAAATTATGAAAGGGATGCGTGGAGAGGGGAGCAAGCTGATGCAGTGTTCCTGCTAAGCTGAATTTTTGCTCACAGGACTCTCCACATCTTAGAGGGAGCGATGCTTATGAGACTGGCGGGGTTGGAAAGAATCAAGGAATCAGAAGCAGAGGAGGAACAGGTGAGGCAGACAGACCCGTGAGCAGATCAATCTTGCAAAGTTGGCAAACAGAAAGGAAATGTGAGCAGGGGCAGGGACAGTCCGTGCCTGATCACAGGGCAAAGGAGTGAGGCCAAGCAAACACCTAGAAAAATTCCCAGTGGGTGTTGTGGTTCAAATCTGCCTGGGACTGTTAATTTGGACCGTGTCCCACTTCTGTGCCCTTTTTTGTAATCTTAATTGCTATTAATCTTCCATCTTCAGAGGCATGTACCAGTTCTGGGTTTAAATATTCCTTAGCATATATTGCTGTTCCATTTTTTTTCCTATCATTTACTGCCACAAATATTTCCCCCAATCTTTTACATGTCAAGAATTTTTCATCCCCCTTTTTTATATGGGTTTCCTGCAGACATATTACGTCTGCCTGCAGTTTTATAATTTGATGAAAGGTTCTCCTCCTCTTCTGTGGGCTGTTAAGCCCATTTATGTTGATTGAGAGGATTTTAAATCTTTTAGTACTTTCCATTCTTGCCTATGTTCTGGTTTGCCTTCTTTCTATACTGGAATCGGGTTAGCACTTGCGACGTCATACTTTTCTGCCGTTTGACGTTCCTGTGTGCCACCAGCTGCCCTTTCCAAATTGTTTGCAGAGGAATATCACAACAAACCATTCAAAGGCCCTAGCACTTGCCATGGGAAGGCAACGGAGGAGGATTTATACCCTGCCCTTCACTTGGAGTCCCAGAGCGGCTTACAAACTCCTTTCCCTTCCCCTCCTCACAACAGACACCCTGTGAGGTGGGTGGGGCTGAGAGAGCTCTGACACAAACTGCTCTTTTCCAAGGACAGCTGTGCCAGAGCTTGTGACTGACCCAAGGTCACATCAGCAGGTGCAAGTGGAGGAGTGGGGAATCAAACCCGGTTCTCCCAGATTAGAGTCCGCGCACTTAACCACTACACTGTTAAAAAGGTAAAGGTTCCCTTGCTCGAAAGCCAGTAGAATCCGACTCTAGGGTTGCGGTGCTCATCTCCGTTTCCAAGCCGAAGAGCCAGCGCTGTCCAAAGACGTTTCCGTGGTCATGTGGCCGGCATGACTAAACACCGAGGCGCACGGAACGCTGTTACCTTCCCACCAAAGTGGTCCCTATTTATCTACTTGCAATTTCTTGCTTTCCAACTGCTAGGTTGGCAGGAGCTGGAACTAGAGACGGGAGCTCACTCCATCTTGCGGCACCCGGGTCTCGAACTGCTGAACTGCCGACCTTCCACAGCCTGCAGTTCAGCGTCTCAACCACTTGAGCCACCGCACTACACTGTTAGGAGCGCACATATAAAGAGGCCTTATACAGAGCCAGACCTGTGCTCTATCGAGGTCAGAATGGTCTTCTCAGGATCTCAGGCGGAGGTCTTTCCCATCACCTATTCCCTGGACCTTTAAATGGGAGATGCCGGGGATTGGACCTGGGACCTTTTGTGTGCCAAGCAGATGCTCTACCACTGAGCCATGGCCCCTCTTTACATCTCTACAGGGTCTCAGGCTCCCTGGTCCTTTGAACTAGAGACGCCAGGGATTGAACCTGGGACCTTTTGCATGCCATGCAGATGCTCTGCCACTGAGCCATGCCCCCCCACCCTTCTAAGGGAGGGATCTCAAGTCAAACACTCGGGCTCTCCCAGGGATAACAGAAATCAAGGATCTGAATTCTCTGTCTCTGTGCTTCCCTGGGAAAAAATGGAATCTAGGCTTTCCCCATCTTCGTGCCTAGCCTGCTGTCAGCCAGTTTGGTGTAGTGGCTAGGAGCGCGGACGCTAATCTGGGAGAACTGGGTTTGATTCCCCACTCCTCCACTTGCAGCTGCTGGATGACCTTGGGAAAGCCATAGTTCTGTCAGAGCTGCTCTCTCAAGGACAGTTCTGGAAAGAGCTCTCTCAGCCCCACCTCCCTCACAGGGTTGTGGGGAGGGGAAGGGAAAGGAGTTTGTAAGCCGCTCTGAGACACCTTTGGGTAGTGAAGGGTGGGGTATAAATCCAATATAATAATAATAATAATAATAATGATAATAATAATAATAATATACTTTATTGTCATTGTACAAAGTACAACGAAATTAAAGATGCAATCATTTCTACAACAATATTCATATACACTCACACACCATTCACAACTGTCCCATAACTCCCTTATGGTTCACATAGCAACTTAAAACCACCAATGTCACCCAAATTCCAATTTCATACTGCACTGAAGGCAATAATAGCTCTCGAATAAAAACTGTTTTTTAATCTATTTGTCCTTGCTTTAATTGTCCTATATCTTCTTCTTTGTGAGAACGGCACTGCTTCAGGCTTTCTCCCCCACGCCAGGGCGTTTTATTTATAAGTTTGCAATTGGCTCCACTGCCACAAAAAGCCTAGTCTCAGGAGAGGAAGGATTTGCTTTCAGGGTAAGAACCCGGCCTGGAAACCCCTTAACACTGCCCTCCCATGAAAAGCAAGTGGGGAAAGGAGGAAGGATAACATGCAATTTTGTTGCCTCTCCCCCCCATACCGCAGGATTTGCAAACGTCACATTTTCTCACTGTGGTTGAAGTGCGCAGAGAAGGCCGTGGGGTCTCTTTCCTGTAATGGAAACCGCCCTCTCTGCCATGCATAACAGGACGGCTAACGGTGCCAGGGAACCAGTCCAAAGCAAAGCTGGCGAATCCCCTGCAGGTCCACACCTTAGAGAGCCACAAACAGCAAGCAGGGGAGAACTTCACGGGCACGACGGCGAGAGCCGTTTCCCAAACTCTGCTGGCTTCCGAGGAAACGTGGAAGCAGCGTTGCACAGGTAGGGTTGTCACCTCTGGGTTGAGAAATACCTGGAGATTTTGTGGGGTGCGGTGAAGCCAGGGGAGGGCGGGGTTTGGGGAGGGGAGGGGCCTCAGCATGGTTCAGTGCCATCGAGCCCCCCCTCCAAAGCAGCCGTTTTCTCCAGGGGAACTGAGCTCTGTCGGCTGGAGATGAGCTGTAGAAGCTGGAGATCTCCAGACCCCACCTGGAGCTTGGCAACCCTACGCAGAGGTGGGGGAGAGCTTTGCCTGAAGCAGGGTTTTCAAGGAGAAATTGCAAATGGCTGTGTGCACCAAACCTCTGGGTGATTTCAAGGGAAGCAAAGAGAGTTTTTTCTGCAGCCTTTTGCAGGGGACGCTACAGCCATACTGACCACAATCCCTTACGGCCACCCCACCCCCCCAAGAAAAACAGCCCTCCTAGATTAACATTTCTGTGGGCTCCAGGGTTCCCTCTAAGCTGAGTTAGGGTGAGCTAGCTCAGTTTTTTAGCCTCCAGCCCACACATTTTTGTCTTATCTCAGGAAGGATGGCTCCAGAGCAAACTTAATTTATGCAGTAGCCAAATCGCTCACTCACAACTTTAATGCCAGTAGCTCACAAAGTAGAATTCTTGCTCACAAGATACCACGGCTTAGAGGGAACATTGGTGGGCGCAAGGACTTTCACCCACACAGCATGATTTCTCCAACTCCCCCCTCCCATGGGAGCCCCCAATGACCCCAAAGATTTGGGGAAAACATTTTTGATCTCCCGTGGGAGGGGGAAGGCAAGAAAATCACACTCCACGAGTGGGAGTCCTCGCCCTCATGAAAAAGGTTGTCTGGATCCAACCCTTTTCCTCGCCCCAGAGGCTCTGCCCAGAGCCATCTGTTAACCAGAGAATCCAAACAACAAGGGAAAAAGACTAGTATTACAGAAGTCCTAAATATACAAATTCCACTAGTAGAAAACACTATCAAAGATTGCCAAAACAATATATTAAACAATTATAAAGTTGGTGTTGTCTCAACAACAACATTAGTGCACACCGAAACTGTAATAAGGCATAAGCTCCAGCAGTTCGAAAGCAAGAAATTGCAAGTAGATAAATAGGTACCACTTCGGTGGGAAAGTAACAGCGTTCCGTGCGCCTTGGTGTTTACTCATGCCGGCCACATGACCACGGAAACATCTTCGGACAGCGCTGGCTCTTCGGCTTGGAAACGGAGATGAGCACCGCAACCCTAGAGTCGGACTCGACTGGCTTTCGAGCAAGGGAACCTTTACCTTTACTTTACAATATTTCCACCTTTGAAGATAAGACATAAAGTCCATGGACTCAGTGTAACTTGATAACTTGGTCTGTTGAAACTGCTGAAATCAGGTTCCACTTACACAGCCGGCAAACTGAAGAAGTCGAAGGCAACGCATCTTCCAAGTATCTAGAACAGGCGTCTTTGCAAAGGACTCCTCCTATCAAGTTATCAAGTTATATTGAGTACACGGACTTTATGTCTTATCTTCAAAGGAGGAGATATTGTATCTTATGCCTTGTTACAGCTACAGTCTGCATTAATGTTGCTGTTGTGACACCACCAACTTTGTAATAGTTTAATATATTGTTCTGGCAATCTTTGAATGGTGTTTTCTACGAGTGGAATCTGTTACCCAGGGCCGCTCGGCTGCTCACCTGTCCTTTCGACTGACTCCCGCAGCGACGCAAAGCGAATGGTGGCGTTCCCATCACCGTGCTGGTTGTAGGCCAGGAGCTTGACTTCATACACCACCGAGGGGTCTGGAACACAAATGGCGGAAAAGATGCTGACCCATATTGGAAGCCCCGGAGTCTTTTTTCGGAGCGGGATGATCGGCCGGCACCTCCCCCCGCAAGGCAGTGGCTCGGGAAACATGGCGGCAAGCGTTGGGGCGTGGGCAACCATCGGAGGGGACAGAAGATGGCGTTGGAGAAGTGGGAAAGGGGGAGACTGGGAGAGCTTGGGGTGGGCAACGGGCTTTCCATCACAGGGTCTTCTCAAGGGCGACCCGAGACCAGTCAATGCCTCTCTGACACATCCCTCCACCATATTTAATTATTTTATTCTGTCTATATCATTTATAGCCTGTGGACTCTAATCTGGGGGAAGCGGGTTTGATTCCCCACTCCTCTACATGCAGCTGCTGGTGTGATCTTGGGTCAGTCACAAGTTCTCTCAGAGCTCTTCTCTCAAGAGAAGTCCTCAAGAGCACTCTCTCAGCCCCACCTACCTCACAGGGTGTCTGTTGTGGGGAGGGGAAGGGAAAGGAGATGGTAGGCCGTTCTGAGACTCCTTCGGGTAGTGAGGGGCGGGGTATAAATCCAATCTCCTCTTCTTCAGTTTGGTGTAGTGGTTAGGAGTGTGGACTCTAATTTGGGAGAACTGGGTTTGATTTCTCACTCCTCCACATGCAGCTGCTGGTGTGACCTTGGGTCAGTCACAAGTTCTCTCGGAGCCGGTCTCTCAAGAGCAGTCCTCGAGAGAGCTCTCTCAGCCCCACCTACCTCACAGGGTGTCTGTTGTGGGGAGGGGAATGGGAAGGAGATTGTAAAACGCTCTGAGATTCCTTCGGGTAGTGAAGGGTGGGGTATAAATCCAATCTCCTCTTCTTCTTCTTTTACCTCACAGGGTGTCTGTTGTGGGGAGGGGAAGGGGAAGGAGTCTGTAAGCCGCTCTGAGACTCCTTTGGGTACTGAAGGGTGGAGCATAAATCCAGTCTCTCTCTCTCTCTCGGACTCCAAGCAGATGACACAGAGTGAATCAATACATTGACAGGATGGGGCATGTGGTGAACACCACAATAGCCGTACTCACCCAGGTGAGTGATGTTGTAAGATGTGGCGTTACCGGGCAGCAGGACTGGGCCGGTGAAATGGGACAGGTGAACCCGGCGGTAGTAGAGCTTGAATCCTTTGTGCTGGCCCAGTTTAATGGAAGGCTCCCATACGGCTTGGAGAGTGCTGCTGTTGAGGACTTTAATGAAGAGGGACGGGACGGCCGGCACTGAAAGAAAGCAGTAGAGGAAGAGGCGTCTTGGCAAAGCCCAACCTTCCCTTGGTCCCTTCGAGCCAAGACAGGACGTTTTCAAAGGCCCTTCGATGCGAGGAAAGGCTGAGAGGGGAAAAGATCTTGGGGTCGTAGTGGACAGTTTAATGAACGTGTCAACCCAGCGTGCTGCAGAGGTGAAAAAGGCAAACTCTATGTTGGGGATTATTAGGAAAGGGACTGAGAGTAAAACGGCCGATACTGTAATGCCCCTGTATAGATCTATGGTGCGGCCTCATTTGGAAGACTGTGTTCCGTTCTGGTCCCCGTTATCTCCAAAAGGACATTGCAGAGCTGGGGGAAGGGCAGAGGAGGGCGGCCAAAATGATGAGGGGGTGGAGCATCTTTCCTCTAAGGAAAGGCCGAAGAGTTTGGGGCTTTTCCGTTTAGAAAAGAGCCGACTAAGGGGAGACGTGGTGGAGGTTCATAAAATTATGCACGGGGTGGAGAGAGTTGAGCAAGAGAAAATTTCCTCCCTCTCCCAAAATACTAGAATTCAAGGGCGTCCAATGAAGCCGATGGGCAGTAGGTTCGGGATGGACACAAGGAAATACTACTTTACACAGAGAGTGGTTAAAATGTGGAATCTGCTGCTAGAGGATGTAGCGATGGCCACGGGAACAGACAGCTTGAAAAGGGGATTTAATAGATTCGCTGAGGATGTCTATCAATGGCTATTAGCCATGGTGACTGAGGGGAACCTCCACATTCAGAGGCACTAATTCTTTGAATCCCAGAGCCAGGAGGCAACCCCTCTCTGCCCTGTTTATTTTTTATTTTATTTATACCTTCGGCTTATATACCGCCCTGACTCCGAAGGTGTTGTTGGCTGTCCAGAGGATCTGGTTGGCCACTGCGTGAGACAGGATGCTGGACTAGATGGACCACTCGTCTGATCCAGCAGGGCTCTAGCTTGGCCACGGAAGCTCCTTGGGGGACCTCTGGCCGGACTCTTAATAACCCAAATGTATGGAATTGGGGAAGGGAGGCCAACTGACAGTACCCCAAGCTCCCTGGAAGAAGGGCAAGGACAGATATTTCTTGGGGTTGTGTGGAGAGGTTAATAAGGGGGAAAGAGAAGGTTGAAATAAAAGAGCAATCTAGGAGCAACTCATCCACCGACTCCATGCCAAGGGAAGCTATCCAGGGTGCTTTCACAGACACACAAACTAAATAATGCACTTTCAATTCTACTTTGTGAGCTACTGGCATTAAAGTTGTGAGCGAGCGATTGGGCTGCTGCATCAATGGGTTTGCTCTGGAGCCCTCCTTCCTGAGCTGAGACAAAAATGTGTGAGCCGGAGGCTAAAAAACTGTGAGCTTAGCTCACACTCACTCAGCTGAGAGGGAACACTGTTTGCGACTGGATTTTGCTGTGTGGAATGGCAAAATCCATGTGCAAACGGTCGCTGGAGTGGACTGAAACGGCATGAGTTGGCATGTGTGAAAATGCCCCGGAATTCTCCAAACCATTCCATGGTTCAAGGGCTTGAGCTGTCTGGACATAGATCCTGCTACTCCTTATTCTTTTCTCATATAGAGCCCCACCCCCTCCCCACACACCAAAATAATCAGAGGAGCGATTCACTCCCAGATACTCCCTGAGGTTATGCCAATATGAATGAAGAGCGGGGGTCTTCACAGAAATCGTAGGTTTGCATCATGGACCCCCACCCCCCAATCGCATCAGGGCAGTTCTGGCCAGTGTTCCCTCTAAGCTGAGTTTGTGTGAGCTAGCTCACAGCTTTTTAGCCTCCGGCTCACACATTTTTGTCTTAGCTCAGGAAGGATGGCTACAGAGCAAACTAATTTATGCAGTAGCCAAATTGCTTGCTCACAACTTTAATGCCAGTAGCTCACGAAGTAGAATTTTTGCTCACATGACTCACAGCTTAGAGGCCCCGTCTTCTGGAAGCTCATCAAGTCTCCCTTATTCCAGCAGGCCTCTGGGGCTGTGGGAAATAGCGGCGTTCTACTTGTAAATGGTAAAATCAGATGTAAAAAGTGGGATATTGATTGACCTTTTCGTCACCTGCGGCTCCTGTGTTGTTTGTTAGGATTCTCGTTTTAGCAGGATTTGTTTTATCGGGGCGAGTGTGCATTTCGAGGAGGAGCCGTGTGCCACCTCGAGGGATCGTCTGAGGCCACACGATGGGGCGGATATGCCAAAACAAATCAATCACTTCTCGAGAGTCACAAGCCACTGCCTGTAGCAGATTTCCAGCCGCCTAGCTGACTTAACAGATTTGCTGCCGGGAAGGCTTTCTTCCCCAAGGGCATGCACTGGAGGTCCCCGTGGGCTACCCCGTCCGACGGCATTTGCAGCTTGGCTGACTGCCCTGAGCCATCTCGTCCTCGATCGCTCCGGATCTCTGCTGAAAGCCTCTCGCGACCTTTCGAGTGTGGTCAGGGCTGCGTGCAAATGCAGGGTAATGGCTATCGGCGACAGCAGCCACCGTCCGGAGAGCCTTGGCTTTAATTTAGAAGGGAAAAAACGCTGTCTCAAGTTTCTAGCCCTTAAGGCTGCAGAATGCCTAGAAGGTATGTGTAGGCAAGGCCTGGTGAAATCTGAGAAGACTAACAGAGGAAGGGATGCGTAGGGTTTCCACAGAAGTCAAAGGGAGACGTTTCAGTACCTTGGATAGCTCACAGCTCCCTCTCATGCAGAAGATATTTTGTAAAATGTGGGCAATTTGCATGATACGTCCAGGGCACAGAATTATGTGTTTCCTGGCACAGAATTTGAGAAGGGAGGGTTAAAGCAGTGAAGCACCGCACTGCCTTCTCTGACTGGCAGTCACTCTCCAAGGACTCAAGACGCACAATTAATGCGATCCCGCAACGTAAATTAAGGATCACGTTGACTGTGCGTTATCTTTGTTATCAACTTCACATGAAAGGACTATGTGTAAAGTAACTTCATTATAAAGCTAAGTAGCCACTATTCACGTGATTGTTTTGTTTCTGTTCTTTTACACTGTAATCCTGGATTGTTTGTCTCTAGGGTCTCAGGGAGGGGCCTTTCCTGCCTGTTATTAAGAACATAAGAGACGCCAATGTTGGATCAGGCCAACGGCCCATCTAGTCCAACACTCTGGGTCACACAGTGTCCAAAAACACCAGGGGCCATCAGGAGGTCCAGCAGTGGGGCCAGGACATTAGAAGCCCTCCCACTGTTGCCCCGCCCCCGACACCAAGAAGACAGAGCATCCCTTGCCCCAGATATATGAACATAAGTGAAGCCAATGTTGGATCAGGCCAATGGCCCATCCAGTCCAACACTCTGTCACACAGTGGCCAGAAATACCAGGTGCCATCAGGAGGTCCACCAGTGGGGCTAGGACATTAGAAGCCCTCCCACTGTTGGCCCCCCCAAGCATCCTTGAGGATCCTTTTAACAGGAGAGTGGCAACATTCGAACCCGGGACCTTCTGCATGCAAAACACGCGCTCTCCCACGGAGCTATGGCCCCTCTTGCTTACCTTCCCCCAGCGTGCTCACCACCATGACGTCAGAGGCCTTGCTTGCACCCCGAGAGGTATACGCCTTGATGTAGAAGCTGTAGCTCGTAGAGGGCTCGAGTTCCGTCACGAGCTGCTGGAAGGTGTTCTTGCTGACGGCCTCCTGGTACTCCATTTCCACGGGGTCTGAAATGGAAGGGAAAGGGCACCGTAGCCATCGCGAGAATCTCTGGCCTTCAGCTTGCGATCTGTTCCTCTGCAGCTGACCCCTTCCCAGGGAAATGGTCCCCGACGTATTACCCGTGAGCACAGTTTGGTGTGGTGGTTAGGAGTGCAGACTCTAATCTGGGAGAGCCGGGTTTGGTTCCCCCACTCCTCCACATGCAGCTGCTGGGGTGACCTTGGGCCAGTCACAAGTTCTCTCAGAGCTGTTCTCTCAAGGGCAGTCCTCGGAAGAGGTCTCTCAGCCCCGCCTGCCTCACAGGGTGTCTGTTGTGGGGAGGGGAAAGAGGAATGTAAGCTGCTCTGAGACTCCTTCGGGTAGTGAAGGGCGGGGTATAAATCCAATCTCCTCCTCCTCCTCCTCCTCTTCTTCTTCCCAACGGCGCCTGCCAACACCGTTCCTGGTGCCTGCTAACTGTTTTTACAAAGTAGATGGGGCCAGGTGGGGGATTTCCCCTGCCAAGCTTATGACGGGCTGGGGGATATTTGATTGGTTGTGCGGATTTTCTAAAGCGTTGTTGTCATGGCTCAGGTGGGGTGTCACCTGACGCTGCCACCACTCTGGTTCCAGGCTCCCTTGAGAAGGCCCAGAGCACCCTCCCAAGACCTTTAGACCTCCCTTTTGGCCGAATAACAGGCGTGAGGACCAGGCAGAGTGAAACAAGGAAAAGGTTTATTTTATAGGAGATCAAACAACAAGGTGCAGAAATATAACAGTAAGTGGGTGAAAAGAAATCAAATGCCCTAACGTGTCTAAATATATACTGTCCCTAGCTCACTATCCCAAGTGACACTAGACTACTCACCCTTCCTTCCTTCCCTGCAGCAGCCTTCCTTCTGGCCCTGCCCTCTGGGAAGAAAGAACAGCTTTTCCTGCTGCTCCAGATCTTTTATTCCAAGCCCTCCTCTTTTCCTATTGGTCAATTTTGGCTCCAAAACCCCTCAGGGGCTTCTGGGAGTTGTAGGCCCAGCCTCACCTACTGCTAGCCAGGCTCCCTGGGCCTAGTAGGCCTCTGGCGGCACAGCCCAGATCATGACAGTTGTTTTGGCGGCAGCTGCCAGCGCCGCACAAGGGTCTTCACTTCACCGGAGGTCAGCAGCAACAGCCATTTTATGGCTGGCTCCGCCTCCTGGGGCAGGCATCTCACCGCAGCCATTGTGTGGCTGAGCCCACCGCATTGCCTCAGAATCCCAAAGGTGCCCACAGGCTTAGAGGATCCGACTAAAAAATCCGGGTTCCAACCCCCACTCCGGCATGAAGATCACTGAGCGGCCTTAGACCAAAAGTGTGGCATAGAGGTTAGCGTGTCTCGGATCTGGGAGGGAGACCTCGGTTCTCGTCTCCACTCAGCCTTGGAGTTCACCCATCAGCCGCTCTCTGCCCATCCTACCTCACAGGCTCGTTGTGAGGATAAAAAGGAGGAGGGAAGAACCATTTATACTGTCCGCCCAGAGAAGAAGGAGAAGAAGAAGAAGAAGGAGAAGAAGAAGAAGAAGAAGAAGACACGTTGTCTTACGGCTCCATTAAAATTTTTTAAAAGGGATCACCGTAGGTCCCCTTACGTGGAGAAGTTAACCACCTTTTTTTACAGCTTTTACAGCTTTAAGATTCCAACCCACAGGGCTATTTTTGGGCAGGAACGCACAGGAACGGAGTTCCGGCTGGCTTCCAAGTTGGCCACACCCAGCAGGAACTCATTAGCATAATAGGCCACACCCAACAGCAGAAACTCATTAAGATTGGCTACATTAGGGGTGTGTGGCTTAACATGCAAAGGAGTTCCTGCTACAAAAAAGCCCTGGGTTTGGACAACAAACAAGGTAAACAGAATAAGAAGCAAAAGGTGGGTGTGGCTGGATGACCACACTTCTGGTAACATGGGGGTGTGGCCTAATATGCCAATGAGCGGTGCTGTCGGGTGTGGCCCAATATGCTAATGTGTTTCTGGTGTTGCGTGTGGCCTATTATGCTAATGAGTTCCTGCTGGGGTTTTTCTACAAAAAAACCCCTGCCAACCCACGCCCTCAATGATCAGGACAGGACGTTTCTTTGGTATCCCTGTGCCCCTTATGTTTTGTTTTTGTGACTTGGGGGAAGTAGGTGATTTAGGACATTATATTCTCAGTTGCCTATGGCGCGAAGCTCCTAGGTTAAAGTATATCATTTCAATTCTTCCGCCGTGTAATGGACTTTCCGATTTGGATTTGGTCAAATTTTTACTCTCGGACCTTGAGCACTGTGTTTCTAGTAGAATGGCGTTATTTGCCTTGGCAACAAGAAAAATCAGAATGAGTTTAGTATTTAATGCAAAGTAGAAAGAGTACAGGGTATAATGTAAGATACTGATATTTGTATTGTTTACGTTATCATTTTATAGTCTGTATTTTCCTCCAACTTTGATGTGTTATGTTATGTTATGGCCTATGGCTAAGACAATAAACTTATCTATCATTAAGGGGAAGAAGAAGGTGAAGAAGAAGAGGAGGAGGAGGAGGAGGAGATTCGATTTATACCCTGCCCTTCACTACCTGAAGGAGTCTCAGAGCAGTTTACAATCTCCTTTCCCTTCCCCTCCCCACCACAGACACCCTGTGAGGTAGGTGGGGCTGAGAGAACTCATTCGGGAACTGCTCTTGAGAGAACAGCTCTGAGAGAACGTGTGACTGACCCAAGGTCACCCCAGCAGCTGCATGTGGAGCAGTGGGGAATCAGACCCGGTTCTCCCAGATTAGCGCCCGCGCTCCTAACCACTACGCACAAAACTGGCTCTCAGAGGAAGGGTACCTCACAAATGTGAGCAGCAGTCAGGGTCCTTGGCACACTAAAACCCCACTTTCCAAGATCCTCTGCTTGGTGGGGCTCCTGCTCCCCCTTGGATCGAACCAGGGCAAACGCTCCATAGCTATGGCTGCCATTCTGGTTCCCGCCCCGCCTGCTCCCGCCCTACCTGTCACTCTCCGTATGTGCAGGACGTAGCCAATGATCTCCTTGGTATTCTGCAGTGGCTCGCTCCATGACACTTGGACGGCTGTCGCCGAGACGGTCGTGGCTTTCACCTTCTGGGGCGGGCCGGGCAGCCCGTCGGCCCACAGCACCGTCAGCCTGGCACTGGCTTGCGTGGACCCGGCGCTGTTCTCGGCGATGCATTGGTAGATGGCCTCGTCTCCCTGGCTGATGCCGTAGATGGTCAGCGTGCTGCAGGGGTGGGCGGAGAAAGAGAAGCAGAGACAGGCTGAGCGGAGTGCTTTCTAGCAACGGCCCTAGGAATCGCTGGTGGTTCCACAACCCTCCTCTTCCTCCACCGCCCCACTAGCCAGGCCACATCTAGGTTAATCCTTCCCGAGTCTGAAAACGAAATGCTAAGTCTGCTAGGCTGCTTAGGGAGGATTTCACTACCTCCTTCCCCACCCCGGCTGACTTTGGCGGGGAAAAGAGAAGACCGTAAACCGGGGGGGTCGAACTCATTTGTTATGAGGGCCGGATCGGACATAAATGAGACCTTGTTGGGCTGGGCCATGTGTGTGTGTCATAAAATATGATGCCAGGTAGTGGAGATATCAACTTTATAAAGGACACAAATACAAAGGTTGGGGTTTTTTTTTAACTTAAAATAAAAACATGCCAAAAACATGAGCACTCTTGCAATATTTTGTTGATTTAAACAGTGTCTGATAACTGACACCTCTTGCTCTGAATTATTGCATCAAAATGTCTGTGCTGTTGCGATCGTGAGTATCCTGCTCAGGTGTGTATCCGTAAGCTGCAAACCTACGATGAGGCAGCAGCAGCAGAACTGGAAGAAGAAGCAGAAGACAGCCAGTTCCACTGCGGGCCTGATAGAAGCCTTCTGGGGGGCCTGATCCGGCCCCCGGGCCACATGTTTGACACCCTGGGCTAAATGTCCCTCTGTCAGCAGTGCTGATTTTGTGAACTGAGGCAGATCGTGAGAGGGAGGGCAAGAAGGGTTGCCTCAGTGCTTAGTTCTTGTGGCCCTTTCTTACACGCCCAGGGAAATGCCGATTGTCACTTTGGGGTCAGGAAGCCATTTTCTCCAGGCCAGTTTGGCTGGAGATCTGGGAGGTTTTTTGTCATCTTTTGGGCATGGAACAATGGTCACTGGGGATGTGGGGGGGGGAGGTATTTGTGAATTTCCTGCATTGTGCAGCGGGTTGGACCAGATGACCCTTGGAGGTACCTTCCGACTCTATGATTCCATGAGTCTAAGTGAATAAGAGTCTAAGCTCTGATCAGAACTACGGCTTGCCCAAGGCCATCCAGCCAGGTGCAAGTGGAGGAGTGGGGAATCAAGCCCGGTTCTCCCAGATTAGAGTCCGCCGCACTTGACCACGACACACAAACTGGCTTAGGAACATTAAGAATATCAGGAAACATTAGAAAAACATTTGATGGCGCCAAAATGAATACCGTAGGCATTACTGGCCCACAAGCCAGAAAAGGCAAGGGGGGGGGGAGTGCCAGATAAGAGGGTACCTGCTGTTGTCCTGAACCCAAAGCCTGGGGAAACATCTCTGTCTTACATGCCCTATGGAACTACATAAGGTCCTGCAGGGCACACAGATTGTTGTTGTTGTTGTTGTGTTATAGGTGTTGTATTTGGTGTAGTGGTTAAGTGCGCGGACTCTAATCTGGGAGAACCGGGTTTGATTCCCCACTCCTCCACATGCAGCTGCTGGATGACCTTGGGCAGGCCGTAGTTCTGACACAGCTGTTCTTGAAAAAAGAGCTGTTTCTGTCAGAGCTCTCTCAGCCCCACCTACCTCAGAGGGTGTCTGTTGTGGGGAGGGGAAGGGAAAGGAGATTGCAAGCCGCTCTGAGACTCCTTCGGGTAGTGAAGGGCCATGGGGTATAAATCCCATCTCTTCTCTTCTTCCTCCACTTGCACCTGCTGGATGACCTTGGGCAAGCCATAGTTCTGATAAGAGCTGTTCTTGAAAAAAGAGCCGTTTCTGTCAAGAGCTCTCTCAGCCCCACCTGCCTCCCAGGGTGTCTGTTGTGGGGAGGGGAAGGGAAAGCAGTTTGTAAGCCGCTCTGGGACTCCTCTGGGTAGTGAAGGGCGGGGTATAAATCCAATCTCTTCTTCTTCTTGACTCAGAACTCTGAGCGTGAGATTGCTGTGGTCAATGTCAATAAATCAAAAGTAGGCTTGCAGCTCACAGAGCTAACGTTTTAAGCATGTTTTTATTTTAAGTTTAAAAAAAAAAATCTTTGTGTTTGTGTCCTTTATAAAGTTTACATCTCCGCTACCTGGCATTAGATTTCGTGACACAAGTGGCCCGGCCGGTGAGGTCTCATTTATGTCAGATCCTGCCCTCGTGACAAATGAGTTCACACCCCTGCTCTAGAACATTCCACAGCTACTTTGACATAAAACAGCTGTTAAATCCATGCCTACCTACGCAGCGATGGAGAAGTTAAAAGGGCAGGCGCACGAGCGAGTGGGAGAGGCCGCTGCCGTTTCCTCGTTTCCTCCCAATTTACACCCAACCTCGTCTGCAAGATTTAGGACATTATCCCGATCCAACGCGAGGCCTGACGCCGGAGAGCCTGGCCTCCAGTTATCCTTGAAGGGAAGGAGAAGCCCCGAATCCGTCCCAGAGCTGCCCCCCTCCCCTCAGGGCCTCCTTGCACACAGGAAAACTATGCAAGAAATGTGTCTGGTGCCCCCTGCGAGCCGGGGGTCAGGTGCCCCTCCCGGCAGCAAACATTAATTCTCTCCTGAGGACTGGAGAGGGTTCGGATGCCCACGGGGAGGGGGAGAAGACGGGATTTGCCTTTTGCAACCGGCGGAGCCTCTAATCTATGCTGAGGCACCATCTGGGAAGTGTGTGAAACAGTCTCCATTTAAAGACCACTGGCCTTCGAGGGGGCCCTGGGCGACAGATACAACACAGCAAGGAGGTGACCCCTCACTCCCCCCCCCCTTAGGCTGTCATGGGAAGGGAGAAATCTTCTCCATGTAACAAAGGGTGTAGGGGGGGCGATTTTGCCAGCTGCCGCCCCCCCAAAAGGGAATGTATTCCACATCTCACAAGCAATGCTCCCTCTAAGCTGTGGACTCTTGTGAGCAAAAATTCTACTTTGTGAGCTCCTGGCATTAGAGTTGTGAGCGAGTGATTTGCCTATGGCATAAATTAGTTTGCTCTGGAGCCATCCCTTCCTGAGCGAAGACAAAAATGTGTGAGCCGGAGGCTAAAAAACTGTGAGCTAGCTTACACTAAGCTCACACTAAGCTTACTTAGAGGAACCCTGCTCACAAGTTACAAGGGGACAGACACTGGAGACGCACAGAAATATGGCTTCCAAACAGCGAGACCTGGCCCAAGTTGCCAAAATCCGGGGGCTGTGCGGTTCCTACGCTTTAAGATAGGTCCAGTTGGGTCAGCTGTGTCGGTCTGAAGCAGCAGAACAAATTTTGAGTCCTACGGCACCTTTAAGACCAACAAAGGTTTATTCAAGGTATATTTAAGAGAGGGTCAGCAATGACTTTGTGTGGCCCATAGCCATGTACAATGGAGCCTCCATTCCCAGAGGAAGTCTACCTCTGGGTATCAACTGCCAGCAAAACGGCAGGAGCCTAGCATGTGTTCACGCATGCTCTGGCTGACCACAGTTGGAAGCAGAAATGCGCAGCCTGATCCAGCCAAAAGGAACTCTTGCCAGTTTTGTGCTTGGCAAAAAGCCATGGCGCTTGGCAGGGTTCAGAGTGAGACGGTGAATTTCGGAGGATGCCGCTTGGCACGTGGGAACCCAAGTTATCCGCATATATTTTGCAGGTCTCCTGAGGGTTGGGTACACCCAGTCTGGGCTGGGGAAGGAAGGGAGGAGATGTGTGAATAGTTTGAGAGGGTAGCTGTGTTGGTCTCCAGGAGAGTTAGAATCAAGTCCAGTAGCGCCTTCGCGACCAGCAAGATTTTGGGGGACATAAGATTTCAAGGGCCTAAGCCCCCATTGTTAGTTACCTTGCGGATCTAGCTGACAAACAGAACGTTGACTCTTGGAAGCTTACGCCCTGAAAAATCTGGTTTTCTCTAAGGTGTTACGAGTAAGAATCAGTTTCTCAGGCTGGGGAAAGATATTCCTGTTGTGACAGCCCACCTGCAATGCGTGATCATTTACCTCTGGAATGGAAATCTACTGTTTTGGGACATCAGTTCTTTGACAGCAAGTTTGGTGTTGTGGTTAGGATCGTGGACTCTAATCTGGGAGAACCGGGTTTGATTCCCCCACTCCTCCACATGTAGCTGCTGGTGTGACCTTGGGTCAGGTACAAGTTCTGTCAGAGCTGTTCTCTCAAGAGCAGTTCTCTGAAGAGCTCTCCCAGCCCCACCTGCCTCACAGGGTGTCTGTTCTGGGGAAAGGAGAAAGGAGATTGTAAGCCGCTCTGAGACACCGGACAGTGAAGGGCAGGGTAGTTTGGTGTAGTGGATAGGAGCGCGGACTCTAATCTGGGAGAATCCGGTTTGATTCCCCACTCCTCCACATGCAGCTGCTGGCGTGACCTTGGGTCAGTTACAAGTTCTTTCAGAGCTTTTCTCTCACGAGCAGTTCTTGGGGGAGTTCTCCCAGCCCCACCGACCTAGTCACAGGGTGTCTGTTGTGGGGAGGGGAAGGGAAAGGAGATTGTAAGCCGCTCTGAGACTCCTTTAGGTAGTGAAGGACGGGGTATAAATCCAATATCTTCTCTCTTCTTCTTTTACCTCACAGGGTCTCTGTTGAGGGGAGGGGAGGGGAGGGGAAGGGAAAGGAGTTTGTAAGCCGCTCTGAGACGCCTTCGGGTAGTGAAGGGCGGGGTATAAATCCAATCTCTTCTCTCTTCTTCTTTTACCTCACAGGGTGTCTGTTGTGGGGAGGGGAAGGGAAAGGCGTTTGTAAGCCGCTCTGAGACGCCTTCGGGTAGTGAAGGGCGGGGTATAAATCCAATCTCTTCTCTCTTCTTCTTTTACCTCACAGGGTGTCTGTTGTGGGGAGGGGAAGGGAAAGGCGTTTGTAAGCCGCTCTGAGACGCCTTCGGGTAGTGAAGGGCGGGGTATAAATCCAATCTCTTCTCTCTTCTTCTTTTACCTTACAGGGTGTCTGTTGTGGGGAGGGGAAGGGAAAGGAGTTTGTAAGCCGCTCTGAGACGCCTTCGGGTAGTGAAGGGCGGGGTATAAATCCAATCTCTTCTCTCTTCTTCTTTTACCTCACAGGGTGTCTGTTGTGGGGAGGGGAAGGGAAAGGCGTTTGTAAGCCGCTCTGAGACGCCTTCGGGTAGTGAAGGGCGGGGTATAAATCCAATCTCTTCTCTCTTCTTCTTTTACCTCACAGGGTGTCTGTTGTGGGGAGGGGAAGGGAAAGGAGTTTGTAAGCCGCTCTGAGACTCCTTTGGGTAGTGAAGGCCAGGGTATAAACCCAATCTCTTCTTCTCTTCTTCTTCTTCTCTGGAAATTCTGCCGCACAGGCTCGGCAGGCAGCGACATTAGCAGAGAAACAGTGACGGAAATGGCTGGAATCCTGCCTTTCCACAGTCACTAAAGACACAATCGGAGAGGCTTGCCGGTTTGATCAAACCTTTGCACCAAAATCGCTGGCACTCCTTGAGGGAGGAGGTCGACTGGAGAGTCAAACCAGATGCTGAGCAGTTGTTTACACGTGGGCAGGAGGAGGGCGAAGCAGAGAAAAGAGAGAGACCGAAAATAGTTGGCTTCAGCCACTCAAAGGGAGTCCTGTAATCATAAGCTATTGCTTTAAGTCCAGGCGCAATCAATAAGATGGATCTCGGGGTCAGGAACTGGAGCTGATTTCTCCCAAGGCGCCATTAGGGAGAAAAATTTAAAAAATAAAAAGACAATACTGTATACTGCCAAGGACAGCCCTCGGAAACGTATAGGAGAGGTTAGGTTTCCTCCGTGTGTGCGCACACAAATTCTGTCCATGGCTCGTCCTATACAAAGAAATGCCCAATTGTGTAAAATGCATACATTATGCAAATTAGGCAAATTTGCATGATCCTTTTTATGTAATCATGCAAACGCCCCCTACCCAGATTCACGCTGAAATCTTGAGGTCATGCTCAGTTCTGAGCGTTCCGCAGACATTTCTCACGCATTTTCGCTTCCATAAGGACTAGAAACTTGCTCTTTAAAAAAACTATGAAAGCCACAATGGCCATGTTCCACCCCCTCTGGGTTTTCTCTGCTTCCATGGAATTGCACACTTGAACATGTATGAAGCTTGTTGTTGTTCAGTCGCACAGTCGAGTCTGACTCTTCACAACCCCACGGACCACATCACGCCAGGCCCTCCTGTCTTCCACCGTTCTCCGGAGTTTGCTCAATTTCATGTTCGTTGCCTCGATAACACTGTCTAACCATCTCATCCTTTGCCGTCCCCGTCTTCTTTGTCTTTCCCAGCATCAGGGTCTTCTTCTCCAGTGAGTGCTCCCTTCTCATTGGGTGGCCAAAGTATTTGAGCTTCAGGTTCAGTCTCTGGCCTTCCAGGGAACAGTCAGGGTTGATTTCTTTTAGGAGTGACTGATCTCCTGGCAGTCCAAGGGACTCTCAAGAGTCTTCTCCAGCACCATCATTCGAAAGCATCTGTTCTTCTGCCCTCAGCATTTCCTTATGGCCCAACTCTCGCAGCTGTACATAATGTATAAGCTGCCCTATACTGAATCAGCCAAAGACAAAGGGGACCCTTACTGTATAAATATAGTCACAAACGATATCCACCAAGGGACGACCAACTACAATTCACAACTATGTGCAAAACTATACATTATATTCATTGAAATACAAAGAAGGGTTAGTGTTCACCACCCAATAGAGTATGTAAACATAGATCCAACAATTTGTTCATAACAGTTAAACATAGTTTAAACAAGAAACATATTCAAGACCAACAGTAGGCTCTTTTGTAATTCCATGCATAAGTAGTGTCCAGGATTCCACTGAAGCTTTTGAGGTGTGTCTATGTTATTTTGGAAATCAGATTCCGTCTTACCAGCCGCTGTTGAAGATCACTGAAATGCTTGATTTATACCTGGGAGAGGCATCCGGCTGTTATTTCTTTCCACAGCGAGAGTCTTCTACTGCAGTTACTTTATGTTTGGAGGTCTATGGACAGTGGACACTACTTATGTATGGAATTACAGAAGAGTTTACTGTTGGTTTTGTATATGCTCTTTTTGCAAACTATGTTTAATTGTTATGAGCAATCTGTTGGATCAATGCCTCTACACTCTATTGGGTGGTGACCACTAACCCTTCTTTGTATTTCAATGAATATAATATATAGTTTTGAACATGGTTGTGAATTGTAGGTGATCCATGAACCTATCCTCCATGAATCTAATGTTGGCTGCATTAGGATTTGGGAGACCCAGGTCCAAATCCCTGCTCTGCCATGGGAGCTCGCTGGGTGACCTTGGGCCGGTCACACACTCTCAGCCTGGCCTACCTCACAGGTTTGTCGTGAGGATAAAATGGAGATGACAATGATATAAACCGCTTTGGGTCCTCACTGGGGGGGGGGGAATCAAATAAATACCATCCCTCAAGTCCCTGTGATTCTGCAAGCAAGGTAGGCAGCGGGGACGTGTTTCTAAAGCCCCCACTGGGCCGCCAGTGGTCCGCATTTTGGCTTTGTGGGTCACTGGCCATGCAGACCACAAGCTTCTTCTTGGCCCCCGAAAGCCAACGTGGACGACGAACTGGCCAAAACAGCTCAGGCCGGAAGTTTGGCGAACCTCCGCAGCTGCCGGGCCAACGCTTCTCCCTCTGCCGTTTCCCCCCAAAAGGAAAATACATTATCGCTTGTATATTCTTGCAATCAATTATCAAACAACCCAACCTGGGACTGCTCTCTCTCTCTCTCTTTCTCTTTTCTTTATTAACAAAAAGAAAATCCTTTGGGGGCATTCTGTCCTTTTATTACTGTACGATAGGTTTCTCTAGCCCACGTGAAATTTTCGGGGGGCGGGGGTTGGGGAGAGCATGTAATCTAATTAAGAGGCTCCCGCTACAGTTTCATCGGACTCATTACTCGAAGATAAGAGATCCCTCATTACATAGACAAATATTTTTCCTAAGCGCCGTCGGCCGATACGTGTCTGAAGGCCACTTTGCAAACCGATTCTGCCTCTGGAACTAAGTGCGTCACGGCTTTTAGTCATGCCCACGAGAGCGGAAGAAACAGAGAGGCAGAGACGGTCCCTGCAGGGCTTATTTTCTGCCACCCGGTGCGTTTAAAGAGTATTCCGCATGTCTGCATGCACACAGAAATGGCTTTGCTCAGATTTGAGGGTTTGGGAATTGTCCACACGGAGAGATAATTCATAAGAAGCCCGCCTTCCACTGAAGGAAACCAGGAGGGCATCTAATCCCATGACCTTCCACACGGTCTTCTCACAATCCCAGGGTTGGTTTTTTTGTTTCTGTTTTTTGGAAGCGTATCGGGGCTCTTAGCTGGAAATTGTGCGATCGGGGTGGCATGATCCAAGGAAACTGACTTTGCTCCTTAGAAGAAGAAGAGAAGAAGAGATTGGATTTATGCCCCCCGCCCTTCACTACCCAAAGGAGTCTCTGAGCGGCTTACAATCTCCTTTCCCTTCCCCTCCCCACAACAGACACCCTGTGAGGTAGGTGGGGCTGAGAGAGCTCTCTTGAGGACTGCTCTTGAGAGAACAGCTCTGAGACAACTTGTAACTGACCCAAGGTCACACCAGCGGCTGCATACGGAGGAGTGGGGAATCAAACCTGGATCTCCCAGGCTAACCACTACAGAAAACTGGCTCTCAGTGCAGCACAAATGAAATAAGATAAAATAAATGAATGGTGTTTTATTTGTGGATCGATGTTCTGCTGATACTTCATTGTTTTATTTCTTGTACACACACACACACAAGCATACAGAGAACAGTTAATATACTTAATACTTAGACATCGTGTTAAGGGCTTCTATAAAACTGATGATTTATATAGCTCGATCTCTGCTATGACTAACCATGCTGTTCAAAGTCATTTCCACGGAAACTAAAGCCCACCAACCAGTAATTTTCACCCTGAGCTTATCCCTCCCTGCTATTTCCGCAACACAAATATCACTACTTTCTACCATGAAAACACGGTTATTTGCCACCCCACCCCACCCCCGGAAAAAGAAAGCCACTCCACGGCAAAGCCGGCGGCAAGGGCACCATTATCTCCAAGGGCAGGGAGAGCAGAGTCCATTTGCGCTCCGCAGGGAACCAAAACAAGACACCAGAGAAAACACGAACCTGCTCTGGAAAACAACCTGACGGGGGGAACCGATGCTGGCGCTCTCTCCCTGCACTTCGGCCTCCAGCACAGATCGAAGTAGAGATGCATTTCCAGTTGGGTCGGATCGACTTGATCCAACCCTGGAACCTTTCTGAGTGTCAGACTCTCTGTGCATTTTGCAGTTTACAGCTCGCCTGCCATTGAGAGAGGAGACTCCCCCCCTCTCTTTGAAGTGTGGGGAGGCTTGTCACCTTCGGGATGCCAAATGTCCTGGCTTCTCAAATCTCCGTGCTCTTGGTTCCTTGGTTAGTTCCAGCAGGCAAAATGCGGGGGGTGGGGTGATTGGGTCCTGAACTTTAGTGCCTTTACTTGACTTCCCTATATCTGTAGCCTTCGCACGCTCAGCCTCAGTTCGAACAATAGATGTGTTTCGGTTGGTATCTATCCAGGGGTCGTTTCGTAGAAAAAGAGGTAGGGGAACTCATTAGCATAACTTATTAGCATATGCCACACCCCCTGACATCACCGGAAGTGTGTCAAAAGGCCACACCCCCTGACATCACCAGAAGGGAAGCCCCGCGAAGGCCCTCCCTGGCCCCAGGCAGGCAGGGGTGGGGAGAGGCAGGGAGGAAGCAACTTACCCTCCCTCTTCTCCTGCCTCCTCCTGGCTGAATGAGGGCCGGAAGCGGGGCGGCCGGAAGTAGGGGGTGGGGCTTCGTCATGTGCCCCGCCCTCCCGTACCTCACCCGGGGGAACTGCGATCCCCCCCGAAATGACCTCTGTATCTATCAACTGTCTCAATAAAGTTAGCTTTCTACGAACTGGCTGGTGCTGAGAACTGATTTAACCAGGAACCTGACACTGAGCTTCTTTCAGGCAAGGCAGGATAGAAACGAGTCGGAATGACCTTACCTTTAGATCCAGCTGTAGCCCCAAGCAAACAGGCTGTCCGTCGCCTCTTTTATAAAGACTAAACTGAAGTTCCAAGATACTTCCCTGGATCCGTGGCCAACCAGAGCTCTCCCTACCCTTCTATGGGACATTCTGCCTCCCAGATCGTATCCGCGCCTCCCCAAAATCCACATGGCACCCTCTTACCTGTTGTTATTCTTCAACTTGATGTGATCCGTCGGTTCCAAAATCTGCCCGTTCTTCAGCCACGTTATCTGCGGCGGAGGCTCGCCCTGGGCCAAGCAGGTAAAGATGGCTGTGGTCCCCACGGGCCTGGAAATAGACTGAGGGTGCTGGACAAATTCTGCGGGGGCTGAAAAGAGCAGGTGCAGGAATGTCAGGTGGGCGCCACTGTTTGCAACTCTCTGACAGAGTGCATGCAACGACAAACTGAAAACAATCCGTTTTCTCCTGTTAGACTTATAACTGACGACCAGGGGCAGGCGGTGCTCTGCAAACAAACTGACCTCTTCAAAGATGGCCAAGGGGTTTGTGGGAGTGGCAGACCCCCCTGTGTGGAGAACTGTGGGTGCCAAACCAGCTCCCGTTTCCTTGGGTACCTGCATTCCTATGTCATGGATTACCCAATACAGAATTTAATTTCATTTCTCTGTGAGACACACTTCAACAAACTGGGTCTGGGCACATTTTGACAGAAGAAAAGAAGAAGAAGAAGAAGAAGAAGAAGAAGAAGAAGAAGAAGAAGAAGAAGAAGAAGAAGAAGAAGAAGAAGAAGAAGAAGAGGAAGAGGAAGAGGAAGAGGAGGAAGAGGAAGAGGAAGAAGAGGAAGAGGAGGAAGAGGAAGAGGAGGAGGAGGAGGAGGAGGTTTTTATACCCTGGTATTCACTACCCAAAGGAGTCTCAGAGTGGCTTCCAATTTCCTTCCCTTCCTCTCTCCACAACAGACACCCTGTGACATAGGTGGGACCGAGAGAGCTCTGGTAGAACAGTGACTGACCCAAGGTCACCCAGCTGGTTTCCTGTGGAGGAGGAGTGGGGAATCAAACCCCGTTCTCCAGATTAGAGTCCACCGCTCCTAACCACTACACCACGCTGGCTCTTGTTACGTTAAAGTGTTGCGTCTGAATGCAGCCATAATGCTGAGAGGTAAAGCATTTTATTTATTGACCTCACTTAACGCCCCATCTCTCTCCCAAAGCCGCATTCTCTTCTCATGCATTTTATCCTCACAGCAACCCTATGAGGTAGAGCTAAACCAGGGGTCCCCAACGTCGTCTCTGTGGGTGGCCAAGGGACTTGCTGACACCTCTCTTGGTGACCACCAAGTGTATTTAGAAAGTACTGGTCAGGTACAGATGGGTTCTCCTCGGCCGCTGGAGTTCTGACTGGCTGTGGAGATTTTTTTTAAATGCTGCTGTGGTAGAAGCTGCCACCACAGTACAAGGATCTTCACTATGTGACTGAACGTAAGCTGCATATGTAAGGAAGTATTTCAAAATTGAAATACTTTGAAAAGGCACTCTATTAAAAACAGCTTCTGCCTGAAATGCTGAAGAACTACTGTCAGAGATAGGCGTCACCTCACTCCCTGCCATTTTGTGATTGGCTCCGCCCTCCTGCAGCAGCCATTTCGTAGTGGGCCCCAGCACCCGTTGTCAAAATTCCAAAGGTGCCCATAGACTCAAAGAGAGAGCCCCCAGAGAGGAGGAGGAGGAGGAGGAGATTGGGTTTATATCCCGCCCTTCAGTACCCAAGGTAGTCTCAGAGCGGCTTACAAACTCCTTTCCCTCCCCCTCCCCACAACAGGCACCCTTGTGAGGTAGGCAGGGCTGAGAGAACTCTGACAGAAACGGCTCTTTTTCAAGAACAGCGGTGCCAGAACTATGGCTTGCCCAAGGTCATCCAGCCAGGTGCAAGTGGAGGAGTGGGGAATCAAACCCGGTTCTCCCAGATTAGAGTCCGCGCACTTCACCACGATACCAAACTGCGGTCAGGGGCTCAGAACCAACTGACCCTCCCGGGTCTTAAGGAGGCTAGGCTGTCGATCACCAGGACCAGGGCCTTCTCGGTGGCGGCTCCATCCTGGTGGAATGAGCTTCCGAAGGAGATCAGGGCCCTGTGGGACCACCTACAGTTCCGCAGGGCCTGTAAAATGGAGCTCTTCTACCAGGCTTTTGGGAGCCACCTCCACCACCAATAACAAACAACGGACAGCTCCACTGTGTGACTGAAAGGGCCCTGGATCCTGGAAACGGTTATCCACAGCCTAAAGGACATCAAGCACTGTAAGAACAATCAAAACGAACACTTCAGGCTGACTGTGAGTTAAGAATACTGAATTATGGCTGCCTGTCAGGACTCACAGCCAAACAACGGAGCACACACTTCCCAGAAAGGTTTTGCTTTATTGTCAGTACTATGGTTGCAATAACATGGTCACTGTTAGGAATGGCAAGCATGGGACAAGCATCACCCTTATAAATAAAAGCCGAATGGTGGTGGCACTTCTCTAGAACATTCCACATGCTCCATAATCAGTTCGCTCTCTGATCTGTCATTCAGAGGGTCTCCCTATCCACTGGCTGCTTTGCCTGAGTCCTGCCTCCAACATTCTAAGCAGTTTGCTGTTCCTCTCCCCCCCATAGCCAGTCAGAACACAGAGGTTATTTGCATATGCAGCCTCATTGGCCTTTGCCTCGGAACACAAAGGTCGTTTGCATATGCGACTTGATTGGCTTTTGCCTCGAACATTCTAAACAGTTTGCTGTTCTGAGAACCATTGTTGCCAATCTCCAGGTGAGGGCTGGAGATCACTCAAAATTACAACTGTTCTTTAGGTAGCAGAGATCAGTTCCTCTGGAGAAAATGGTGGACTCAGTGTCATTATACCCTGCTGAGGTCACCACAGCAAATTGACACTGAGTGTCCAAGGCCGGGGCACCCGCCCAGAGCCTCTTTCTAGAGGTCGTTGTATTTATTTCCACAACGGGCCTTTTTCCTAGTACAGTAATATAGATGATTCAAGAGGTCCCCCCCACACACACCTGTGGGCCAATCGGCCCTTTCCCGTGTGCGGGAAATCAACCGATCTAAAGCTGAGAAACCAAACTAGTCTCACAGTTAATTGAAGTGGAGACACTATACAGGCATGAAGACAAGGTCAGAGATAACAAGGGGAGAAGTGAGAAGGAAGGAATGTGGCACCAACTTGTACACAGGTCAGGCAGGCAAACTTTAGGCTAATAAACAATATGGCAGCGTACCTGACACTGCCACCATCAAACAAACGACAACAATCACTAGCACTTTATTATGGGTTTAGAATTGTTTTAATCGTCATTAATGTTTTAATGTAACCTATCTGTTTTTATGTAAGCCGCCCTAAGCCAGCTCAGGCTGGGAGGGCGGGGTAGAAAAATTGGAAAATAAATAAATAAATAAATAAATAATAAAAAGGTTGGGGACTCCCAGGCTAGGCTGAGAATGTGGGACTGTCCCAAGGTCAGCTTCCATGGTAGAGGGAGGAATTTGATGTTAGGTCTTGTGGATCATAGTCCGCTATACAACACTGGTTCTATCATTCGGCCACTCTAAGGCTGGGATAGCCACAAGAAAGACATCCTACCAGTCCCCCCACCCCACAAAAGTGTTTTCTCCCTCTTGTTGAGCCAGTTTGGTATAGTCGTGAAGTGCGTGGACTCTAATCTGGGAGAACCGGGTTTGATTCCCCCACTCCTCCACTTGCACCTGGCTGGATGACCTTGGGCAAGCCATAGTTCTGTCAGAGCTGTCCTTGAAAAAGAGCAGTTTCTGTCAGAGTTCTCTCAGCCCCACGTACTTCACAGATGGTCTGTTGTGAGGAGGGGAAGGGAAAGGAGTTTGTAAGCCGCTCTGAGACTCCTTTGGGTAGTGAAGGGCGGGGTATAAATCCAATCTTCTTCTATAAGCTGCGCTGTATTTCATACAAATTCAGCTGCTGTTGTGGACGAGGCCCTAAATCCATTCTTGACCAAATGGACTTTGAGTACAAGGTCGAAGCTACAGAATTTATTCTATGCGTGAACAAGAGGGTTGGACTCTT
>NW_015176471.1:425864-445536 GCF_001447785.1 Gekko japonicus | reverse complement strand
CGTGTGCGAGAAGAGCGTTCTCGAGGGCCCAAGAGGAGTTAAGATTTGGGGAAAGGGCGTCTCCTTCCATTTAGCGTGCTGAGTTGACATGGTGTGAGGCGACCAGAAATTGCAGAACCAGAAATTAGGGGGGTAACTTATCTGACAACTTCCAGGCTTGGCAGTTTTTGAAAACACTGGAAGAACCCTTTAAGTCCTTCCCTCACCACTCCAATCATCC
Source organism: Gekko japonicus (assembly GCF_001447785.1). NCBI lineage: Eukaryota > Metazoa > Chordata > Lepidosauria > Squamata > Gekkonidae > Gekko > Gekko japonicus. The sequence goes on along the minus strand of NW_015176471.1, from coordinate 445,316 downwards.
CCGTCTGCCATATATAACCAAGACAAGGGTTGTATGTACACTGATGCCTGCCCAGGTATCTCCTCTCCTTTAGCCATAATGCAACAGCATAAAATGGTTTCATGGGGAAGACTGTGAGAGAGAAATAAATAGATGCTGCATCACACCTTTCCCCCATCATGAGAACATCAGAAGAGCCCTGCTGGATCAGACCAGTGGTCCATCCAGTCCAGCATCCCGTCTCACACAGTGGCCAACCAGTTCTTCTGGACGGCCAACAACAGGGCACAGAGGCCAAGGCTTTCAAAAGAACATCAGAAGAGCCCTGCTGGATCAGACCAATGGTCCATCTAGTCCAGCATCCTGCCTCACACAGTGGCCAACCAGTTCTTCTGGACGGCCAACAACAGGGCACAGAGGCCAAGGCTTTCAAAAGAACATCAGAAGAGCCCTGCTGGATCAGACCAATGGTCCATCTAGTCCAGCATCCTGCCTCACATAGTGGCCAACCAGTTCTTCTGGATGGCCAACAACAGGGCACAGAGGCCAAGGCTTTCAAAAGAACATCAGAAGAGCCCTGCTGGATCAGACCAATGATCCATCTAGTCCAGCATCCTGTCTCACACAGTGGCCAACCAGTTCTTCTGGACGGCCATCAACAGGGCACAGAGGCCAAGGCCTTCAAAAGAACATCAAAAGAGCCCTGCTGGATCAGACCAGTGGTCCATTCAGTCCAGCATCCTGTCTCACACAGTGGCCAACCAGTTCTTCTAGACAGCCAACAGGGCACAGAGGCCAAGGCTTTCAAAAGAACATCAGAAGAGCCCTGCTGGATCAGACCAATGGTCCATCTAGTCCAGCATCCTGCCTCACACAGTGGCCAACCAGTTCTTCTGGACGGCCAACAACAGGGCACAGAGGCCAAGGCTTTCAAAAGAACATCAGAAGAGCCCTGCTGGATCAGACCAGTGGTCCATCTAGTCCAGCATCCTGTCTCACACAGAGTGTCAGGTAGCCCTGTCATAGGTCTGGAATGTGGAGGGGTGCCCTCCCATGTTCTGTCTCAGCTCTCCCTGGCTCACCAACTGTTTTCTATCTTATGCTTGACCTTGTAGATGCTCCAGCTGCAGTTTTACTCGGCTGGGAAAGTTAACGGCTTTTGCTTTGCCTACTTGCTTTGCCCGCGCGCGAGATGTATCCATTGCCTCATGCTTACAGGGTGGATGTTTGATTCTAGTATAAGTCAGAGGCCCTAGTATTGGCGGCCATTCCTGACACAAGCTGTACACGTGTCTCTAGTTCTGGATCTACCAATAAACAGTTATCTTCTTATGAAACCCTGTGTTGCGTGATCTGACTAGGGACCCAGACAAAGAGGCCAACCAGTTTCTTTGGAGGACCAACAAACAGGGCCTTCCCCTGATATTGCCACCTGGTTCTGGGATTCAGAGGTTTAGTGCCTCTGAATGTGGAGGTTCCCCTCAGTCACCATGGCTAGGAGCCACTGATAGACTAATAGAAGAGCCCTGCTGGATCAGACCAGTGGTCGATCTTGTCCAACATCTTGTCTCACACAGGTTCTCTGCAGGGCCAACAAACAGGGCACAGAGGCCAAGGCCTTCCTAAGAATTTAAGAAGAGCCCTGTTGGATCAGACCAATGCTCCATCTCGTCCAGCATCCTATCTCATACAGTGGTCAACCAGTTCCTCTGGAGGGCCAACAACAAGGCATAGAGGCTGAGGCCTTCCCCTGATGTTGCCTCCTGGTTCTGGGACTCAGAGGCTTAGTCCCTCTGAACATGGAGGTTCCCCATCAGTCACCATGGCTGGTAGCCACTGACAGACTTATCCTCCATGAATCTATCTAATCCCCTTTTCAAGTTGTTAATTCCTATGGCCATCACTACATCCTCTGGCAGGGAATTCCACATTCCAATCACTCTCTGTGTAAAGTGGTATTTCCTTTTGTCCATTCTGAGCCTACTGCCCATCAGCTAATAAGCAAAGCTGCATTCCGGGATGGAGAATGGCTTCAAACCCATTGCAACTGTCAGGGAACGGGAAGGCAACCCTCTCGTCTGGGCACCACAGCAAAAACCTTTTCTTCTCAACGATATATCAGGAAGTGGGAAGGGATAACAGAGGCCTAACGGGCATTTAAAGGCGTGACGTTCATCCCAAAAAGCTGGAATGCATCAATGCGAGGAATGCAGGCAGGGCTTTCAGGAAGGGAAGGGATAATTTCGCATTCAGGTCCAGCCACTGAGGTGAGTCACGTGTGAGACTAGTGTGGTACAACTTGGCTGAGGTCCGTGAATGCCCCGGCATGACTCGGCTTGAGTCTCCGTTACTGCCACGGAAGCTCACTGAGTGATCCCGGGCCTGTTGCAATGTCTCAGTCGAGCCTACCTCACAAGGTCGGTGTTGTGGAGATAATGTAGAGAAGGCGAGAAAGACGAGATAAGCCGCTTTGGGGGAAAGCCAGACACAAATTTAAAAGGAAGCAGAAATTGAATAAAATAATGGACACCGGGCGCTTTGAATCCTTTAAAGTGCTAGGTGAGATTATTATTATTATTCTCTTAAGTCCAGGATTGTTTAAATTCTTCAGCACAGAGACACCATCAGGAGGCAGAGCAACCGCACAGCTGTCGGTCTCCCAGCCGCACCTGGATCCGTTCCAGCCCCTTCCTGATTTACTGCCCCAACCCTTCGGTCTGGCCGCTCGCAGCATGACTTATTAGCAGGCCTTTTATTCAACACCTGTTCCTTTCCAGGCGTCGTTTGCATCTGTTTGGCAGCCTGTGAGCAGAAGAAAGCAAACGTACAGACGTTCCGGACTCTGACGTGCCGCCAAACCGGCCCTCAGCCTAGCATTGCCAACTCTGGCTTGGGAAATACCTGGAGATTTGGGGGTGGGGCTTGTGGAGGGTGGAGTCTGGGGAGAGAAGGCAGCTCACGCAGGGATGCGATTCCGGAAAGTCCACTATCCAAAGCTACCACGTCCTCCGGGGGAACTGATCTCTGTCGTCGGGACCAGTGTTCCCTCTAAGCTGAGTTAGCGTGAGTTAGCTCACAGGTTTTCAGCCCCCGGCTCACAGATTTTGGTCTTCGCTCAGGAAGGATGCGGCTCCAGAGCAAACTAATTCGTGCAGTAGCCAAATTGCTCGCTCACAGCTTTAATGCCTTTAGCTCACAAAGTAGAATCTTTGCTCAAGAAGACTCCACAGCTTCGAGGGAGCCTTGGACGGGACCAGTGTTCCCTCTAAGCTGAGTAAGTGTGAGTGTGAGTTAGCTCACAGTTTTTTAGCCTCTAGCGCACACATTTTTATCTTAGCTCAGGAAAGATGGCTCCAGAGCAAACTAATGTATGCAGTAGCCAAATCGCACGCTCACAACTTTAATGCCAGCAGCTCACAAAGTGGGATTTTTGCTCACAAGACTCCACAGTTTACAGGGACCACTGGTCGGGACCGTCTCCACCAATATGTCCCCAGGAGAACGCCGAGATTGGCTAGTAACAACTCGCTGGTGATCTCCGGCCCTAAGGAGGTCCAGCTGTCCTCGACCAGGGCCAGGGCCTTTTCGGTGGAACTCTCTGGTGAATAACATCAGGGCCCTGCGGGATCTGCTGCAATTCCGCAGGGCGTGTAAGGCAGAGATGTTCCGCCAGGCTTTTAGCTGGAGGCAGCAATGGAAGGTAAAGATTTCCTTCCGGCCCCCCCCACGTACCCTGTCCGGCCATGCGGGACTGTGGTGTGGCCGGTAAAGGCGGATTATTGTATCACCATCTTGGATCGGTTTTAAAGTATTGATATACTGTTGGCAAACTTAATGATATATATTGACTGTATTTTAAATGTTTTATAGGGCTGTAGATCGCCCAGAGCCTGCTTGCAGGGTGGCCGATTCATAGGTTTAATGAAATAGATAGGATGGATGGATGGATGGATGGATGGATAGGTAGGTAGGTAGGTAGATAGATAGATAGATAGATAGATTTATTTATTTTATTTATTTATTATTTATTTATTTAGGTATTTTTACCCCGCCCTCCCCGCGAGCGGGCTCAGGGCGGCTTACAGGGGCTTACAGCCCATACATAAAATCCAATAAAATCCAGTAAAACAACCAATGACATAGATAGATAGATAGATAGATAGATAGATAGATAGATAGATAGATGATAGATAGATGATAGATAAATAATAGATAGATGATAGATAGATAGATGATAGATAGATAGATAGATAGATAGATAGATAGATAGATAGATAGATAGATAGATAGATAGATAGATAGATAGATGATAGATAGTTGAGGGATCAATCAAAATTCTGGGAGAACTCCCAGCCCCATCTGGAGGTTGTCGGCCCTACCTTGAGCACAGACGGTTTTGAAAGGGAATTAGACAGACTCACAGAAGCCATTAGCCATGATGACTGAAGGGAACCTGCATATTCAGAGGCAGTCAGTCAACCTCTGAATGCCAGAGCCAGGAGGCAACATCAGGGGAAGGCCGTGGCCTCTGTGCCCTGAGGACCAGGCTGTGAAGCTTCTGTTTGGCATGCAGAAGGTCCCAGGTTCAATCCCCAGCATCTCCAGTTAAAAGGACCAGGCGGTAGGTGATGGGAAAGACCTCAGCCTGAGACTCTGGAGAGCCGCTGACAGTCTGAGTAGACAATACTGACTTTCATGGACGAAGGGGTTGATTCAGTAAAGGTAGCTTCATCTGTTCAATGAATTACTTCAGATTACTTCTGGCCCCACTGCTGGACCTCCTGATGGCGCCTGGGTTTTGGCCACTGTGTGACACAGTGTTGGACTGGATGGGGCCACTGGCCTGATCCAACATTGGCTTCTCTTATGTTCTTATGTCTGGGGCAGTGATGCTCTGTCTTCTTGGTGCTTGGGGGGCAACAGGGGGAGGGCTTCTGGAATTCTGGCCCCACTGGTGGACCTCCTGATGGCACCTGGGCTTTGGCCACACTGTGACACGTAGTGTTGGCCTGGATGGGCCAGTGGTCTGATCCAGTGTTGCTTCTCTTATGTTCTTAACACCAAATGGTGGCATTTTTTCCCCTTTCATAGGCCCCGGTCACACGGGAGGTTTTGGGCCGGAAGAGGGACGGATCGGGGGCGCAGCAAACTGGCGCGATCTCACCGCAACATCTGGGAATCGGCACGCACCCGTCCCCGATCCGTCCCTTTAGGCCTAAAATGCGCACTAAAAACAAACCTAGTAAAAGGTAGAACCAACCTGACACGCCGCATCAAGTGCGGCCGTTGGATCGCCGGCGCGCCCGTCTGCAGGAGCAAGCGAGGCTCCCAGCCGAACTGCGCATGCGCACACATGCGTGGCCGGCTGCCTCGCGCTCCCATCCATGGCTTTCCCCCCGGCATCTGATCGTGCCGGGGAGCAACTGCGCGGCGGCTCAGGGGATCTGTGTGATCCTGCCGCCGCGTGTCTCTTTTGGTGCGGCTTTCAAAAGCCGCACTTTGCCCGTCCCCCCGTGTGGCAGGGGCCTAAATGTAGTGTTTATTTATGGTCAGTGATTTAACTGTTCATTGAAACACTCAAGCGCTGAGCAGAGCACCACTGGAGAAGGGACGGCGGGAGAAGATCTTGGTCTCTGCCGAGAACGTGCATGCACGAAAAGACAATCGCAGTGTACTGCAGGGATACAGGGAAGCAACCTGCCGAAAGGCTATGAACAAATCAATGGACAACCCATCAAAAAAGGGCTCCCTTTTTGAGCTGATCCGGCCAGTGTTTGAACACATGAAGCTGCCTTATAGACTCACACTCTGGTCCATTGCAGTTAGTTTTGTCCACACAGACTGCCTTATAGACTCACACTCTGGTCCATTACAGTTAGTTTTGTCCACACAGACTCTCCAGGGTCTCAGGTAGAGCTCTTTTACATCACCTCTAACCTGATCCTTTTAGCCAAAGATGCCAGGGACTGAACCTGGGACTTTCTCCATGTAAAGCAGATGCTCGACCACTGAGCCACGGCCCCTCCACCTGTGTCAGGCCAGAACTGCCGTCCAGCAACAAGCCACGGAAGCTTCATGGAAGTTCTTTCAGGCCACCGATGACTGCCACAAGTACGTGGAAGGACAGGCTACGAAACGTTTCGGGTGGAGATCTTCACAAGGCTGCCGCAAAACAAAGGACAGGGACCTGCGTGTCAAATTAGCGTCACCCAGAGCAACGAGGAGCAGGGCAACAAAGGAATTCCTCTGCAGGCGCCGGCGTCGATAGCAGGTGAGCATCCCCGCGTGCCAAAAGCCCTGTGAAAATGCCCAATTAGGCCCGCTCAGGAGGGGGAAAATATAATTTCAGATTCAGGAGCTCATCAAGCCAGCCGTTAACGAGGAAAGCTGATGAGAACGAGGGGCTGTTTGGAAGGGGCGGTTTCAAAGAGGGGAACGAGGGCTGGTAATCAGGAACGGATTAACACCATTCAGCCCCACGCTGCCAGCTGCGTATGTGCCCCCCCCCCCACACACTTTAAAGTAGAAGGCCTTCACTTTGCAGAAACTCACGCCATGGAAACGGGATGCTCTGCAAACATCTGAGAAACTCATTTCTGGTCGGCATCAGCCAAGGTCATTAAAAATGGCTTTTCAGAAGGGGTGGTTTTTTTGGGGGGGGGATAAGAATATTTCCCCCATGAGAGCACATTGAATGTCAAAGAACTGCCCCGTTTGGCTGGCTCAGAGATTTAACCCTACGAGTGCAGCTACGTGTGTGAGTGTGTGTGTTAAGTGGTTAAGTGCGTAGACCCTAATCTGGGAGAAACTGGTTTGATTCCCCACTCCTCCACTTGCAGCTGCTGGATGGCCTTGGGCAAGCCGTAGTTCTGACAAGAGCTGTCCTTGAAAAAGAGCAGTTTCTCTCAGAGCTCTCTCAGCCCCACCTGGCTCACAGGGTGTCTGTTGTGGGGAGGGGAAGGGAAAGGAGTTTGTGAGCCGCTCTGAGACTCCCTTGGGTAGTGAAGGGCGGGGGTATAAATCCAATCTCTTCTTCTTCGAAATCCAGCCCACCTCCTTGAATGTTCAGTTTCCATTTGGTCGCCCCCCCCCCCAAAAGCAGATCTTTTGCTTATGGAGAGATGAAGAAAAATGTGTAGACAGCATTCCACTCAACCGTTCAGTAGGAAATCAACCTCTAATCGGCCTCCAGCCTACTTAGTAGATGAGTGCAAAGTCCCTGAGGTGGTTGGCACTTCGAGAGCCAGTTTGGTGTCGTGGTTAAGGGTGCAGACTCTAATCTGGGAGAACCAGGTTTGATTCCCCACTTCTCCACATGCAGCTGCTCGTGTGACCTTGGGCCAGTTGTAAGTTTTTTTCAGAGCTGTTCTCTCAAGAGCAGTTCTCAGGAGAGCTCTCTCAGTCCCATCTGCCTCACAGGGTGTCTGTGGTGAAGAGGGCAAGGGAGAGGGATTGTAAGCCGCTCTGAGACTCCTTCGGGTACTGAAGGGCAGGGTATGAATCCAATCTCCTCTTTTCTTCTTCTCTATTCTTGTTTTTCCAATAAAACTTAATCTGATTTAATGACTGGAAGCTTTTTTGATAAATACACAACAATCTGGCTGTCCCAAGGACCGTAGTGCATGCAGAAGACGACTCCCAAAGTCAACTTCTGGCATTACCGGGACTCAGGAAGACCTTTTTGTGCCGAAGACCATCCAGTCTCTCCCAGCAAAGAGTTCCGGGCTAGGCAGACCAACAGTTCAACTCAACTCTGTATTCTTGGTGCTTGGGGGGCAACCATGGGAGGGCTTCTGGGTTTCTGGCCCAGCTGGTGGACCTCCTGATGGTATCTGTGTTTTGCCCACTATGTGACACAGAGCGTTGGACTGGATGGGCCATTGGCCTGATTCAGCACAGCTTCTCTTACGTTCTTTTGTTCTTAACGGAAGGCAGTTTGGTGTGTTCACAGAGAGACAGAGATATCTGGCTAGAGGCTGCCTTTGCTGCTCCTCAAAAGGCAAAGTTCAGGGCACTGTGGAATGAGACATGTTCAACCCTCAGCGTCTCCCATTGAAGAATCTCGGCCACAAACGACAACTCCATTTTTCTAGTTCGTGCCCATTCCTAGTTGTTATTTTTGGTTGCCTTTATGCTTCTAAAATGTGATATAATGAGACTTTTGAAAATTGAAGGCCATGACCTACTGTTAGGATGGAATGCTTTTTTGTGGTATGAAAAAGCAGGCTCCCGAAAATCAGAGGTCATTTCGGGGGGGACCGCGGGGGAACGCAGTTCCCCCGGGTGAGGTACGGGGGGCGGGGCATATGACAAAGCCCTGCCCCCTGCTTGCGGCCGCCCCGCTTCCGGCCCTCATTCAGCCAGGAGGAGGCAGGAGAAGAGGGAGGGTAAGTTGCTTCCTCCCCGCCTCTCCCCACCCCTGCGTGCCTGGGGCTAGGGAGGGCCTTGGCGGGGCTTCCTTGCACTCCCGCTGGCCTTGCAGGTCCACCGCCGGGCCCCTGATGTCAGGGGGTGTGGCATATACTAATGAGTTATGCTAATGAGTTCCCCTAGCTCTTTTTCTACAAAATGACCCCTGCCAAAAATACTTTAAGCAGCATTGGCTGAGAGCAGCACTACTAAAGGTCTGGTACCCTATACATAAAAACTTTTATACCAAAAGATCGAGACTAATAATACCTTTAGAGGCATTTAGTTTACTAAATGTTTATGCGGGAGAAGAACCGTTAAGATACCAGGACATTTTGGATAAAAAAGACAACCTTAAATTATCATAACAGTTATCCTGGTGGAAGAAAGCACAACTGGAATCAATATATTTAAAGGACAAGAAGCTAGGATTTAATAATAAAATAACTGAGTTGGAAGAAATTATATTAACAGCAGAAAATAAAGTGATAAAGAAATTATATAAGATTTTATTAGACAATGTGATTACAGATGAAATGGTGAAAAAAATATGATTGTATGGGCCCAGAATATTGGCCGTAATATTAATTTGGAGGAGTGGGAGCAGATTTGGTTGGAAAACATTAAATTGACTAATGCGGTATCATATAAAGAGAATATGTATAAGATGTTTTATAGATGGTATATTATGCCAGACAGACTAGCTAAACAAAATGCTAATTGCTCAGATAAATGTTGGAAATGTAAGAATAAGACCGGTTCATTTTATTATAAGTGGTGGCAATGTGATGTTATAAAAAGGTTTTGGAGTTGGGTGCATGAAATAATGCAAAAAATAAGAAGAACTAAGGTCCCATTTACTCCAGAGATATTGTTATTGAATATATTTCCGAAAGATTTTGATAAAGCGTATAGGTATTTGATTGTTCACTTGTCGACAGCTGCAAGGATTTTATATGCTAAATATTGGAAAACAATGGAGACTCCAACGAAACAAGAATATGTGAATAAACTGTTTGAAACGGCTGAGAATGACAAACTGACATTGGAGATGAGAGCTGGAACAGAATGGACATTTCAAAAAACATTGGGAGAGATTTTATGACTGGTATAATAGAAGCGTAATAACGTGATGGAAATTTGAGAAAAGAGAAAGCTCGTAAAAGAGACAATGAGTTTAGAAACAGAACAAATAGATAACTGAAGAATAGAATATGGAATATAAGCCTCCTGTTATATGTTTTATGTTTGTTTTGTTTCTTAGTGTTATGCGTTGTTTGTTCTTCATGTATGTTTGTAGTGAAAAAAATAATAATAAAAGTGTACCTTCGGGTATTTATAAAAAATAAAAAATAAAATGTGATTTTATTATGTATGTTTTGATTTGTTAGCCAAAGGGGTCATTTCCTGCAGGAGCGCACAGGAGCGGAGCTCCGGCAGTAAAGAGCCCAGGGGGCGGGCACATGCAACAAGCCCCACCCCCTGCTCCCAGCAGCCCTGAGCAAGAAGCAGCCAGGTAAGTTGCAGAGCCCCCCGCCCCAAAACAGTCCAGTGGCACCTTTATGACCAAGTTTTATTCAGGTCCAAGCTCTCCCTCCTCTGCGAGGACAGATCTGCACGTCCCCGTCCCCCCCCCAAATAGCTAGCAATCCAAAACAGTCCAGTGGAGCCTGAGCGGTGGGTGTTGCCTTCTGACACACTTCCGGTGATGTCAGGGGGTGTGGCATATGCAAATAAGTTATGCTAATAAGTTATGCTAATGAGCCCCTGCACCTCTTTTTCTACGAAATGACCCCTGGGAAACACACTTAATTCCTCTGCTTGGCTACGTGGAAATCCCGACACGGAGTCCCTTACCTTGGACCACCAGCCTTCCCTGGGCCGTCCTCCTCACTCTCGTGCCAGGCTTGTTGGCCGCACACACGTATATCCCAGAATGCTGCACTGTGAGGTCAGAGATCATCAGGTTGCCCGTCCCGAGGACCTGAATTCCTTCCACGCCGATCGGCCGGCCATCTGCGCAAGAGTAAAGCAAGACAATTCGCCACGTGGTCTGGAAAGGCCGAGGGACGTACCGCCCCTGTGGCCATCGGCCCCAGACCTCAATTTAACGCAGATTGTGGGGAAACACAGGTATGGTGCAGCTGTTGCCTGGTGGTGGAAACGGCCTCAAGTCACATCTGATGTATGGCAACCCTGTAGAGCAGGGGTGTCAAACATGCAGCCCGGGGGCCATATCAGGCCCCCGGAGGGCTTCCGTCAGGCTCGCAGTGGAACTGGCCATCTCCTGCTTCCAGTTCTGCTGCTGCTGCTGCGTCATCGCTTGTTTCGCCAGACCCTCTCAACCACTCAGCCATTTCATGTTTTAAGCCTGACACACAGTGGCCAACCAGTTCTTCTGGAAGGCCAACAACAGGGCACAAAGGCCGAGGCCTTCCGCTGATGTTGTCGCCTGGCTCTGGGATTCAGAGGCTTAATGCCTCTGAATGTGGAGGTTCCCCTCATTCACCATGGTCAGTAGCCATTGGTAGACTTATCCTCCATGAATCTATGTAATCCCCCTTTAAGGTTTTTTATTCCTGTGACCATCACTACATCCCCTGGCAGTGAATTCCACATTTTAATCTTTGAAAAGTAGTATTTCCTTTAAAAATAAAATAAATAAACAACTTAAGAATACTCAAAAGAAGGACAACTCTGAATATAAGAAAACCACCCTAGAAAAAGTTATTCCACCCCACAAAGTTCATTAAAGGTAAAGGTTCCCTTGCTCGAAAGCCAGTCGAATCCAACTCTAGGGTTGCGGTGCTCATCTCCGTTTCAAAGCCGAAGAGCCAGCGCTGTCCAAAGACGTTTCTGTGGTCATGTGGCCAGCATGACTAAACACTAAGGCACACGGAACGCTGTTACCTTCCCACCAAAGTGGTACCTATTTATCTACTTGCAATGTCTTGCTTTCGAACTGCTAGGTTGGCAGGAGCTGGAACAAGAGACGGGAGTTCACTCCGTCATGCGGAACACTCGGGTCTCGAACTGCTGAACTACCGACCTTCCACAGCCTGCAGTTCAGCGTCTTAACCACCTGAGCCACCGCAGCTCCTACAAAGTTTATTACTGGACATTAATTTGTATGTGAATGTGAGACAGACACACACCCTTTTTATGGTGTGTCTGGGGGGGAATTCTGTTAAATACTATAAATAAAACTGAAGCTATTATCGGAAATCTCCATTCTCACTGGGCAGACATGATTTCCCCACCACGACGGCAGGGCCAAGCTGCTCAACCAATGTTTGCTACTTACCGAGCCGGCTCCAGGAGACGATCGGCCTGGGGTTCCCCGTCGCCATGCATTCCAGGACGGCTGTTTGGTGCACAGTTAGAGTCAGGTTCTCTGGTCCCACGAGGATCATGGGATCCTTGTACACTGCAGAATGAGACCCTGCGTGAAGAGGCCAACAGTTAGCTGTTAATAACAATTAATAATTATTGAATGGCGGTGTGTAGAATAGCCTGGAGACCCTAAGATTGTCCAGCAGCCAAAAGTTCTAGCTCTTTTAGCATTATACACCACTAGGTGGTGAGCTAGACTTGTTTTTAAGGCAAGAGACATTTCAGAGATGGTTTGTCATTGCCTGTCTCTGGCCACGGTCACACGTACCAGATAACATGGGGGGGGGGCATGGCTATTTGCGCCGTCGCAATTTGACCCGCCCCGAAGTGATCAGATGCTATGGTGGTGTACCGGGTTTCTTCCCGTGGGCGCGTATTTCCGGCGCGCTCCAACGAGGAAGCACAGAGGCAAAAGGAGCGCGCGGGAGCCATCACACACAGCAAACCATTTGAGAGTGGACTTTCACAGGTACTTTTAAACTCCGCTTCTTTGGCTGGCTGCTACGGGTTGCCAATGGGTGTGGGACACTGGCCAGATGTTGTCAGGTCCCCACAGCAACAACGAAGTACACGCTTGTAAAAAGGTTTTACTTTTATTGAAGCTAGAGGTACATTGACTGGAGCACTGTTAGGAATGACTCGTAACCAAAGAGCAGGTCAGGATACAGTACATTCAAATCATCAGGACCCAATTGCGGGAGTTCCCCCGCGCGGCAGTAGGCCTGAGAACTAACGGTACTAATAAGCAGGGGTCATTTCCTGCAGGAGCGCACAGGAGCGGAGCTCTGGCAGTAAAGAGCCCAGGGGGCGGGCACATGCAACAAGCCCCACCCCCTGCTCCCAGCAGCCCTCAGTCAGAGCAAGAAGCAGCCAGGTAAGCTGCAGAGCTCCCCCCGTCCCCCGGTCCAAAACAGTCCAGTGGCACCTTTAAGCACTTCCCCCCCCCCCCGCAATAGCAATCCAAAACAGTCCAGTGGAGCCTGAGCGATGGGTGTTGCCTTCTGACACACTTCCGATGATGTCAGGGTGTGTGGCACATGCAAATAAGTTATGCTAATGAGTTATGCTAATGAGCTCCTGCACCTCTTTTTCTACAAAATGACCCCTGCTAATAAGCATAATAGGTAAAACTTCCCACGACTCATCCGAGGGATAACCCAACAAACGTCTCCAGCAGCTCTCCTCCTGCGGCCTTGAAAGATACGCATGAAAGTGAAAGCAGAAAAACACTTGGCAGCTTGCTGACAGATGTGTCCGTATGATCGTGCCAGTAAAATCCGGCCAGCATTTGTGAGTATCCCGTGGCAAATTCTGCGTGTGATCGGGGCCTCTGTGTTACAACCCCTGGTATTCCTTCGAGGTCGCTCTTCCAAATACTAGCCAGGACCGGCTCTGCTTAGCTTCCAAGATCTTACAAGAAATCCAGACGGTCCCTCGTACCTTTGTAGTTCCCAGGCAGATCCTCTCAGACCAGGGTTTTAGAACAGCTTGTTATGAACAGAGCCATGCCAGGGCTGCCTGCCTGATTCCAAACACAGAAGGTGCGTTCTCCAACCCAGGATCACAGAGAAGTTTCAGGGTGGAAGGGTGAGACATAACGGTGATTGCATGCCAGTGTGATATGTTATTTACTTTGTTTTTTTAAAGCCCTCCTGTGCCAGGGGGCAAGGGGGAATTATCCATGGTAGAGCGGGGCAAGGAAAGATATCATGTGGAGGCCCCATTGCCTCTGTGAATGTTTCTGCATTGGCAGAGGTAATGGAAGGAACGTAGAGCACCTTTGCTTGATGGAAGCTGGCCCGTCAGTTTTGACATTGTGACTACAGACGGTCTACCGAGCCAGTCGAAGGCAGCAGAAGAAGAGGAAGACCCAACCTGAGATGGATGAACGCAGCCACAGAAGACACGGCCCTCCATTTCCAAGACCTGGGTGAGGCGTTTAATGAGAGTTTTAAAATGGAATTAGATAAGCATCAGTGGTCCATCAGTGGCTCTTAGCCACAGGATATAGATAGGGGCTCTGGGGCAAGAGATGCTCTGTATTCTTGGTGCTTGGGGGGGGGCAACAGTGGGAGGGCTTCTAGTGTCCTGGCCCCACTGCTGGACCTCCTGATGGCCCCTGGTATTTCTGGCCACTGTGTGACACAGAGTGTTGGACTGGATGGGCCACTGGCCTGATCCAACACTGGCTTCTCTTATGTTCTTATAGGAACTCTTGGTCTGGGGCAAGTGATGCTCTGTATTCTTGGTGCTTGGGGGGGGGGCAACAGTGGGAGGGCTTCTAATGTCCTGGCCCCACTGCTGGACCTCCTGATGGCACTGGTATTTCTGGCCCCTGTGTGACACAGAGTGTTGGACTGGATGGGCCAATGGCCTGATCCAACATTGGCTTCTCTTATGTTCTTATGTGAGTCCATTTTGGAGGCCATTGAGTCACAGGGTTGCGGTAAGTCAGAAACAACTTGACAGCATGTAAGACCCCCTCCCACTGCCATATGGTGGTTTACTGATTGGTACCAAAATGGGATTGCAAACCACAGTTCGTACCAATTGTGGTTTGTTGCGATGTCTGTCTCCACAGTGTGATGCCTCTCTAGCACGCACCCACCTTGCGGCAGGAGGGGGAAGACTTCCTCCCTGCTGAGATGTGGAGAGGAGGCAAGAGGCAGATGATAATAATAAGAGATTGGATTTATACCCCGCCCTTCACTAGGGAGTCTCACAGCGGCTTACAAACTCCTTTCCCTTCCCCTCCCCACAACAGACACCCTGGGAGGTAGGTGGGGCAGAGAGAGCTCTGACGGAAACTGTTCTTTTTATTTATTTATTTGAAAAAGACAATGTCTTTTTCAAGGACAGCTGTTATCAGATCTATGGCTTGGGGAATCGAACCCGGTTCTCCCAGATTAGGGTCTGTGCACTTAACCACTACACCAACCAGGATTTATGTACAAACTGGGGTTTGCTGCTTCCAAGCGGAATTTATTGCCCAAACCGTGGCTTATTGTGATGTCTGAACACAGCCTAAGATTCCTAGTGGCGATGGCTACAAGCATGGACGGCTTCAAGAGGGAATTAGATAAGCATATGGAGCAGAGGTCAGTGGCTATTAGCCACAAGGCAGTTCGAAAGCAAGAAATTGCAAGTAGATAAATAGGTACCACTTCGGTGGGAAGGTAACAGCGTTCCGTGCGCCTTGGTGTTTAGTCATGCCGACCACATGACCACGGAAACGTCTTCAGACAGTGCTGGCTCTTCGGCTTTGAAACGGAGATGAGCACCGCAACCCTAGAGTCGGATTCGACTGGCTTTCGAGCAAGGGAACCTTTACCTTTTTACAGATAGGAACTCTCAGTCTACGGCAAGTGATGCTCTGTGTTCTTGGTGCTTGGGGGGCCCCCGCAACAGTGGGAGGGCTTCTGGAGTTCTGGCCCCACTGCTGGGCCTCCTGATGTCACCTGGTATTTCTGGCCACTGCGTGACACAGAGTGTTGGACTGGATGGGCCCTTGGCCTGATCCAACATTGGCTTCTCTTATGTTCTTATAAGAGGGAATTGGATAAGTATATGGAGTAGAGGTCCATCAGGGGCTATTAGCCACAAGGTATAGATTGGAACTCTCAGTCTGGCGCAAGGGATGCTGTATATTCTTGGTGCTTGGGGGGGGGCAACAGTGGGAGGGCTTCTGGTGTCCTGGCCCCACTGGTGGACCTCCTGAGGACACCTGGTATTTCTGGCCACTGTGTGACAGAGTGTTGGACTGGATGGGCCCTTGGCCTGATCCAACATTGGCTTCTCTTATGTTCTCGTTTGAGCCCCTGAGATTCTAACACTGTGCGTAACTCCTCTGAGAAATATATTTGCTCTTCTGAGTTGAAAAATGGGAACTTTAAACTGCTCACACTCTGCCTGTGTCCTCTTTCGGGCCTGGATTCCAAACCCGGCTCACGGCCCCATTCTTGCCAACAGTTTGCCCACCTGTCCTCGGGAGAACCTCTTGGGATATTTCAGCCCTAGAGTTCTCCACTACCAGATTTCTGCTTTTGCTACCCACTCGAAAGCAAAACAGCCTTGGCACTGCATGCCGGCGCACACAAGGAACACTCTTTCTGCCGAAGGTTGGCAGAGTTGCGGATAAGAGCCGAAGTCCAATTTCCAGGGGCCCACGAGGCCGGTTTCAGTGACACTCCATAAGCAGGAGGGAGCTGTCATTTGCTAAGTGAGTGTCAGCACGGAAGAAAGGTGGCAGATAATGGAGGAAACAGGTTTTGAGAGGGTGTGAGGAGAGAGGAAGTTCTCCCGTCCTTCTGAGAACATGATGTCTGTTTTGCTAGGTGAAAATGAAGCTCTGCAGAATGCAGGTTCCTCGTTACATCAGAAGCCAGACAGTTCTGCTGGGTATGAAGGGGAAAGCCTTCTCCTTACTTGACAACAAGGAGACCGTGCATGGCGCTTAAAAATAGGTATACAAGGATGTGGTGCAAAGAAAAACCCAACGTTCTTCCTGATGCTCAGAAAGATACACTGTCTCCGAGGTACTAGTTTTTTACCCTGCATCTTCGGCAGGAAGCCTCGGGTGCGCCACGGGAGCTCTACACTTCCCAGATGTGGCGGTGAGTTCGCGCACAGAAAATCCGCCTATCTTTCGTCTCTCTAGCGTGCCTAATGCTCCGTGTGACCGGGGCCTGTGTCTGATAACTGACACCTCTTGGCTCTGAATTATTGCATCAAAATATCTGTGCTGTTGTAATCTTGAGTATGCTGTTGAGGTGTATATCTGTGAGCTGCAAACCTACGATGACGCAGCAGCAACAGAAGAACTGGAAGAAGAAGCAGAAGACAGCCAGTTCCACTGTGGGCCTGATAGAAGCCCTCCGGGGGCCTGATCCAGCCCCGGGGCCGCATGTTTGACACCCTGGGATAGATGTCCCTCTGTCAGCAGTGCTGATTTTGTGAACTGAGGCAGATCGTGAGAGGGAGGGCAGGAAGGGTTGCCTCAGTGCTTAGTTCTCGTGGCCCTTTCTTACACGCCCAGGGAAATGCCGATTGTCACTTTTCTCCAGGCCAGTTTGGCTGGAGATCTGGGAGGTTTTTTGTCATCTTTTGGGCATGGAACAATGGTCACTGGGGATGTGGGGGGGGAGGTATTTGTGAATTTCCTGCATTGTGCAGCGGGTTGGACCAGATGACCCTTGGAGGTACCTTCCGACTCTATGAGTCTAAGTGAAATGATGATGACATACACCAAGCTCTCTCAGGGGATGAAAAGAGAGGTATGTTCTAAGTAAGTACGCTAACTTTGGCTCTTGCTGCACCGCACAGGGCAGCAGATGGACTCTTCAGTCCGACCGCTGCTGCTCATTCGCTCTCCCAGCAGAACGATTCTCCTCCGAGTATCTGGAGGTGAGATTCCGGCTGCAGAATTCCAGGAACCCCACAGAGAAGCGGCGAAGTTACCCAGCCAAGAGTCTGAGGAATTCCAACCATCTACTGCTTGCCCCTGGCAAAACAGGTCTGTACACCTGCAAGGAGCAATCCTTACGGTGTTATTGGGATTTTTAAGTCTCTGGACAGTTGAGCCGGGCAGCAGAGTGGGGGGGGGGAGAGAGGTGAAAACGGGCCTGGAAAGATGTAACTGGCTGAATATTCAATCTGACGAAGGGAGCTCATACCTCAAACCGTACTGATCTCTAAGACAGGGGTGTCAAACTCACTTGTTATGAGGGCCGGATCTGGCATAAAGGAGACCTTGTTGGGCTGGGCCAGGTGTGTCATAAAAGGTAATGCCAGGTAGCGGAGATGTAAACTTTATAAAGGACACAAACACAAAGGGTTTTTTTTTAACTTAAAATAAAAACATGCTTAAAACATTAGCACTCTTGCAATATTTTGTTTAAACTCATTAGGACTGGCTACAATTAGGGGTGTGTGGCCTAACATGCAAAAAGCCCTGGGTTTTGACAACAAACAAGGTAAAGAGAATAAGAAGCAATAGGTGGGTGTGGCTGGATGAGCACACTTCTGGTAACATGGGGTGTGGCCTAATATGCAAATGAGCTGTGCTGTCAGGGTGTGGCCTAATATGCTAATGAGTTCCTGCTGGGCTTTTTCTACAAAAAAAGCCCTGTTTAACAGTGTCTGATAACCGACACCTCTTGCTCTGAATTATTGCATCAAAATGTCTGTCCTGTTGCAATCTTGAGTATGCTGTTCAGGTGTGTATCTGTAAGCCGCAAACCTACGATGACGCAGCAGCAGCAGAACTGGAAGAAGCAGCAGAAGACAGCCAGGTCCACTGTGAGCCTGATCGAAGCCCTCCGGGGGCCTGATCTTGCCCCCGGGCCGCATGTTTGACACCCCTGCTCTAACATGTTGAATCCTGCACTTTTACTGCAGAACAACACGGCTACTCCTCTGAAACTTATTTGTATGTGATGACTTCTGAGCGGGCAGACGAACAGCACATCGCTGAGTCCTCCTGAAGCTTCGGAAAGGGAGCTGTATCACTTCCCGTGGTTTGTACCGCTCCATTTCCCAACTCGATGGGAAAGAATTTACTGCACCGTCTCTCAAGGGAAATTTCGTGCCCCTGTAAGTCCTGTCTCCTACGATCCCAGACCAGAATTACATTTATTCCTCAGTTCTCCATAAGCCCAGAAGAGACACAACATCTGGTACCAAGTTTAGGATCCACGGCATGTCGGCTGTCTTTTATTTTACAAGCAAGTTTCTAGCCCTCAAAGTCTCTAAAGTCAGAGAGCAGTATCGGTCGGAGGATAACCGATCCGTGTCTTGCACCCAGGCTTGCTTAGGACTGGAAGAAACAGAAAGAATTCTGCACCGTTTCTTAAATATGAACAACATATGTACTAAGCTATATTATAACAGCTGCCAGATTGTTAGTAGCTCAAAAATGGAAAGCGGAAGTGGTACCTACAAGGGAAGAATTAATAGTTAAGATACTGGACCTAGCCAGAATGGATGATTTAAGTCTAATGCTGCAGAATAAGAGTGAAAAGGTACATGAGAAGAGATGGGAAAATATATATAAGTGGATAGAAAAATTGTCAGGAAAATAATACCCCCAATGGGTAGAGACAAACAAGAGGGGAAAGACTCTGATATGTATGTAAGCTGAGTAGATGAAATGTATAAATATATATATGGAAACAAAATAAAAAAACCTGTAAAATCGATATGAACAACATGTGCAGGCCACAGAATGCAAAGTTCCAGCCCTTACTGCTGTGAAAAGAGTCTGAAATCCATTGTCAAAGCAATTTCTATAGGATATCATAGAATCATAGAGTTGAAAGGGACCTCCAGGGTCATCTAGTCCAACCCCCTGCAGGAAATTCACAAATACCTCCCCCTCCACACCTGCAGTGACCGTTGTTCCACGCCCAGAAGATGAGAAAAAAAACCTCCAAGATCCCTGGACAAACTGGCCTGGAGAAAAATTGCTTCCTGACCCCAAAGTGGCAATCAGCATTTCCCTGGGCGTGTAAGAAATGGCCACGAGAACTAAGCACTGAGGCAGCCCTTCCTGCCCTCCCTCTCATGATCTGCCGAAGTTCACAGAATCAGCATTGCTGTCAGATGGCCATCTAGCCTCTGTTTGAAAACCTCCAAAGGAGGAGAGCCCACCACCTCCCGAGGAAGCCTGTTCCA
>NW_015176471.1:384487-425852 GCF_001447785.1 Gekko japonicus | reverse complement strand
TCTGACTGCTAGGAAGTTCTTCCTAATGTTTAGCTGAAAACTCTTCTGAATTAATTTCAACCCGCTGGTTCTTGTCCGACCTCCTGCGGCAAGTTATGCAGAGAATCACTGTCCGTCTCCTTTGATAGGATAAATTTCTCAAACTATAAGCAAAATGCAAGAGGCAAACTAATGGAAACATATGTAAACTGTTCTTCATTGATACAGGTGGCAGAATTCAGCTTTTCTGGGTGCGCAATACCGATCTTGTTCTCTCTTATATTTAGCAAGGAGTGTACACATAATACCGACTCTAACACTATACAGAAAGTGTGGTGGTGCTGGACCTGCCAGAGTGGTATACGATTTTAGAGACAGAAAGCCGAAGTAAAGTCTTGGAAAATGGCCTTTTGAAGCGATGAATAAGAAGATGATCAGAGACTTCTCTCATAACAACTAACAAAATAACATATAAATAACGAATTGTTTTAAGCAAGAACTCTACAAGTATATTGCGATATTAAAACTAATTGTACTAACATTTTTACTAACAGTGAAAAGATCTCCTCCTCTTGGGGTTTTAGCTTAGTGTGGTTTGCTTTCCTTTATCCTTAGTTGTAGTCCCTTCCCTAATATTTCTTTGTAGTTTTTGTAGTATTTGCAAAATAAAAAAATATCCCTCCGGGGATTTAAAGAAAGAAAGAAAGTGTGATGGTGGGGAAACACTATACAATCCTTATGTAGGAAGAAATCTTTTCTAGCGCAGAGTTTGAGAAACGGCTGCCAGTTCACTGTTGCACTCAGGTGCGATCAAAGGACGATCCGGACAGGGAATGAAGTCCTTCCACTGACCAAGAACCCTTGGACATAAATACTCTCCCGAGGGTCGGGGGGAAACAACAAGAACCTCTGTCACCCACCTGAAACCGTGAGCCGGGCTTCCCGGCTGAACTTCACGCTGGCAATGTTGGTAGCCACACAGCGGAAAATCCCAGCGTCCTCTGCTCGCAGGCCGGTTATCTGCAAAACCCCTTTGGGGAGAAGCGTGTACCTACGGGAGACAGAATGGAACCTTGTAAGGAGACCATGTTTCCGGGGCATTGCTGGGAAGACACATGTAAACTGGGGGGTGGGTGGACGGACCAATGAGAAATAAAAGAACAAATAACCAAACAACAACAAACAAGGATGGGGCAACCATCATTACCTACGGGTCCAAAAAAAACAGAAGACACAACTCTGGGTCTCTCCAGTTTGGTGTGGTGGTTAGGAGCACGGATTCTAATCTGGGAGATCCGGGTTTGATTCCCCACGCCTCCACGTGCAGCTGCTGAATGACCTGCAGTCAGTCACAAGTCCTCTCAGAGCTGTTCTTTCAAGGGCAGTCCTCGAAAGAGTTCTCTCAGCCCCACCTACCTGACAGGGTGTCTGTTGTGGGGAGGGGAAGGGAAAGGAGTTTGTAAGCCGCACTGAGACTCCTCGGGGCAGTGAAGCACAACTCAGCGGCACAAATCCGCTCAACACCGGTGATTGACACAACCTGGGTTTGTGACGCACGTTCTTCCTCATGCTCTAGTGCGCACTGTGTGAGCATATCCGGACCCAGAAAATGCCCTGGTTTGTCATAGGATGGCTCCTTTCACTTGCCAGTTCATTTGCTTTTGTGATGGCTTGGGGCTACGGAGGGGTGTGCGTGTGAAGCGCCATGCATGCAGGGTCAATCTCCATGCACCTGCCGGGCAGGGCAGGATAAAAGTTTAATAAATAAATAAATCTTCCGGAGCGGTGGTTTTCAAATCTGCGCCCCAGGGAATGACAGCCCCCCCACCAGTGTCTTCCCCTGAAATGCACAGCCATAAGGGAACGCACAGGACATGTTCCAGGATCATGTTCTCGGTCTATGCGGCGCAATGTCAAGGACCGAGAAGCTGACCAATGCGATCCATCGGGGGTCACCAACGTGGCGATCATGGGTGCCATGATGCCCATGGACAACTCTCCTGGTGCCCGCCAAGTGCATTTAGAAAGTGGGCGGGGCTAGGCGGGGCTTTTGCCTAGCGGGGCTTCTGATTGGCTGTGAAGATTAAAAAGCGCCCTGTTAAAACAGGGCTTCTGTCTGAAATGCTGAAGAGGTGCTATTACATACACCAGGAACCAACAACAATCAACAGTCAACAGTATACATACATACAAAGATAGTTGTTAAGTTCAACTCCTACTTGTGTACATTTATATATCTTAGTACAAAACACTCTACAATGAAAAACAAGAACAATCTCTGTCGAAACGGCACAAACAATAGATAGGACAAAGGAGAGAGAAAAATGTCCAGTGAAACTCTCAAGATCTGTGTAAATAGATCACGAGGTCCCAGATGTATTCCGTCCCTCATTGCGTCCTAAAAGACTTCATTAGATCAATAAGATACAGTAAATATGTAGAACCACATCAATAAATGTATATCTTACTGGCAAGTATATCATACGTAGCAACTGTATTTGTATGTAGAGGTTCTATTACAGTTCTGTATAACCTCACTCCCTGACATTTTGTGATTGGCTCCGCCTCCTGCGGCAGCCATTTTGTGACTGGCTCCGCCCCTCGTGGCAGCCATTTTGTGACTGTGCCCACCGCCCCGTGTCAGAATTCCAAAGGGTGCCCACAGGCTCATAAAGGGAGGGGACCCTTGCTATACAAGCACCCTAGAACATTCCCCCAAAGCATATGGAACAGAGGTCCATCAGTGGCTATTAGCCACAAGGTATAGATAGGGACTCTGGGGCAAGTGATGCTCTGTCTTCTTGGTGCTTGGGGGGGGCAACAGTGGGAGGGCTTCTAATGTCCTGGCCCCACTGGTGGACCTCCTGATGGCACTGGTATTTCTGGCCACTGTGGGATATAGAGTGTTGGACTGGATGGGCCTTTGGCCTGATCCAACATTGGCATCTCTAATGTTCTTATGTTCTCTGCAACATGCGTGGAGCGCACAAGACAATTCGATAAGGAAGGGTGTTTTCCAAAGTTCAAAAGCTACTTCAGAGCACCTGAGACCCCAGTTACAGCTAACTGGCCCCCTTACCTGTCATTGTCTGTATCGATGGGGAGCTTATTCTTCTTCCACAAGATCACGGGCTCTGGCAAACCTCGGATCTGGCACTGGAATCTAGCGACGCCTCCTTCTTCCACCACTATGCTCTGGGGATGGACGTGGAAGTCGGACATCGCTGCAGGAAGACGGGGAGGGGAAAAGGAGAAATGAAAACTTCGATGGTGAAAAATGTAAAACCTACATGTTGGAGGAATTGTGACGTTAGAGGTACATATTTACACTGTTGGATGTATTGTTCTAAATTAAAATGGTTTTGGGAAAATGTGTTAGAAAAAAAACATATTACGCAAGTAACTTTACCTTTTGAACCTGAAGTAATTTTACTAAATGTTAGAAGAAATTTACAGATATCTCCGTTAAATAATATTAGAATAGCATTATTATTACATGCTGCGAAACTTGTTACAGCGCAACACTGGAAAGCAGAAAATAAATTTTCTATGAGTAATTGGTTTAAAAATATATGGCAACTATATTTAATGGACAAAATTACTTGGTCTATAAATAATGTATCTTATGAAAACTAATGAATGAATTTTATTGTTACGGCACCCAGCCAGCAAAATAAAACCATAGAAATACAAATAAACTACAATGGCCTAATAGTAAAATTTCCAAAGTGCAACAAGGTACTAAAAAATAACATTATACAATCATTTTGGTCGCTAAAACCAGACTTAAGATTACAATAAAACACGATAAAAGGAAAGGAACTAAGATGACTTGGAAAGAGTAAAAGTTAAAATCAAACAGTCCTAACCGAAGTGACAACCAGGGCACTGATGAGCTTTTATAACCAAGGAGCAAAATTTTGCAATCTGATGGAGCGCTGTATGTTCAAGGTTAAAAAACAAGTTTTCCATCTTATCCTGATCAGACGTGCCTGCCAAAAAAGGCTCAATGAGTTTTGTGCGTGCCTCTTCAAATAATGGGCACCTTAAGAATACATGCTCCTGAGATTCGATCTCCCCCAACGCGCACATACATAACCTCTCTGTTCGGGGTAATTTTTTAAATTTGCCCTCAAGAACTGCAGAAGGTAAGGCAGAGCATCTAGCCAAAGTGTAAGCCCTTCTGAGTTTACGGGACTCCAGAACAGCTAAATATGGGGCCTGTGCAACAATGTATTTATTACTAGTTGGCGCTATAAAAGTTGGAGACACCTGTAGATCTAGTTGGCGTTCGGTGTCCTTGATCCTCTGCTTAATTTCTAACTTAGCTCGGTCACCACCCATTTTCAAAAGCGCTTGAGGAGAATACCCCAAGAGTGAAATTTTTCGCTTAACAGCGACCAGCCATTCAGATTCAAAGGAATCAGTCAGAATCAGAGGCACTAGTCCACACGGATTTAAATTTATCTTCAACCAATAGAAGATGGAGTGTAAGGCAATCATGGCTTCGACCTTCAGCATGCCCGTCTCTAGCCTTACCATTGCATTAGATACGCATCTAGGAACTTGAAGCACTGCTCTTAAAAACTTCGATTGAACTAGCTCCAAGGGGGCATAGCTAGAGGAAGGCGCTCCAAGCAGCGTACCATAAAGCATCTGGGCAAGTGTTTTAGCCTTAAAAAGTTTTATAGCTGCTGGTACAAAGTATCCCCCTTGGGATCTGAAAAACTTAAGTATACCGTGAGAGGATTTTTCACCCGAGCATGCTGCTGCCTGGCTATGGGCAGTCTTAGATCCAGAGGCTTGGATGATCATGCCTAGGTAGCGAAAGCTAGCTACCTGTTCAAGATTCTGGCCGTTTACACTCCACTTTCTTAATTTGGGTCTCCTGCCAAAGGCCATCACCTTTGTCTTCGCATAGTTAATATCCAGCTCCTGATCACTGCAGTAGCTAGCAAACTTCTTAAGTGCCCTTCTCAATCCAATTGGGGTTCTAGAAAGAATAACAGCATCATCGGCATATAAAAGTATAGTGATGGAGCGCTGAGCCAGTTTAGGAGGGTGAAAATCTACATCATTTAGACATCCAACAACATCGTTGAGGTAAAAGTTAAAAAGCGCAGGCGCTAACATACATCCCTGCCTAACTCCCTTTAAAGTGGGAATTTTATCAGTCAAATGCCCCAACCTGGTATATCTAACCCTCAAAGATGTTTGTTCATGAAGGGCACGAATGAGCACTAAAAGTCTCCTGTCTATTGTAGAGGCTTCAAGTTTTCTCCATAATATAGATCTAGAAATGGAGTCGAAGGCCGCTTTAAGATCAATAAACGCAGCGTAAAGTGACGAGGGGCCCTTGCCAGAGTATTTGTCAATGAGATGCCGAAGAAGAAGGCAGTGGTCCATTGTCGACCTACCCTGCCTAAACCCAGCTTGCTCCTGGTTCAATATATCCTCTTTCTCCATCCAATGTGTAAATTTTTCCAGAAGATGTTTGGCATACAATTTGCTAATGACACTTAGTAAGCTAATAGGCCTGTAATTTGCAGGATCTTTTTGATTACCTTTTTTATAGATAGGAACAACCACCGACTCCCCCCATTCGCTTGGCACCCTCCCTGTTCTATCGATATAGGTAAAAAGGTGTGCTAGGAAGGGTGCCCACCAATTCATATTTTCCTTCAGAAACTCAGGAGGGATTCCATCAAGGCCGGGGGCCTTTCCTCTTTTAAGTTGGCCTATCAGTGCTGAGATCTCTGCTGGGGAGACTGAGGGCCAGCTAGGCAGGTCACTGAAAACTGTGGACATAAAGGAGGGGGTATGATTATCATGGTACAAGTTCTGGAAATGAAAGATCCAGGTTTCAGGGGGAATATAAGATTCCCTCGTTAAGGTACTATTTCGCTTTTGATTGGAGACCATCTTCCAAAACAAAGCGGAGTTCTTTTCCTTGGCAGCTTGGATTAGAGCCTTCCATGCTTCCCTAGCATAATCTTTCTTCTTTCTTTTAATTAAATTTTTATAAGATCGTTTTTTTTCTAGTAGGGCTAGGTAGGCACTTAACTCTCTCGTGGCATAAAGACCAATGTAATTAGCATAAGCTCGAATAAGTACTCTTTTTGCCTCCAGGCAATCTTTGTCAAACCAAATCTTTGACTTTAGCTTGCAAGGGGTGTGGGCTCTCTGACCTACCTTCTGAAACAGGAGGGGCGTGAGATTCTTAATAAGTCTTATGAAAACTATAAAATGCGGTATTCTGTTTGGTCGCCAATATTGGGCTTTTTACAATTGCAAAAAGAAATACCAGAAGTCGTCTTAAGTATATAACAGACTTCACTCAATCTTTGTTTCAGATACGTTAAAACTTGAAAATTAACGTTTCTGTATTTTACTGTTTTGTCGTTTCAAGATTTATTGTTTATTGTATTTTAAAAAGTTTAAAATTAATAAAATATATATTAAAAAACTTCGATGGTGGATGCGTTTTGTGCTTCGAAGGCGAGGGCTTCGCTCAGCTGAGACATCCGGCCAAAAATATCCCCCGCAGACCATACCAATGAAACGTGAAGACACCTCACCAAGCCTACGGTGGAAAGTGCCTTCAAGTTGCGGCCGGCTTACGGTGACCCCGTAGGGCTTTCAAGGCAAGAGATGTTCAGAGGTGGTTCGCCATCGCCTGCCTCTGTGTAGCAGTCCTGGGCTTCCTAGTGGACTCCCATCCAGGGCTATTTTTGGGCAGGAACGCACAGGAACGGAGTTCTGGCTGGCTCCCAAGTTGGCCACGCCCAGCAGGAACTCATTCGCATAACAGGCCACACCCAACAGCAGAAACTCATTAGGATTGGCTACAATTAGGGGTGTGTGGCCTAACATGCAAAGGAGTCCCTGCTCCAAAAAAAGCTCCTGGGTTTTGACAACAGACAAGGTAAACAGAATAAGAAGCAAAAGGTGGGCGTGGCTGGATAACCACACTTCTGGTGACATGTGGGTGCGGCCTAATGTGCGAATGAGCTGTGCTGGCAGGGGTGTGGCCCAATATGCTAATGAGTTCCTGTTGTTGGGTGTGGCCTATTATGCTTATGAGTTCCTGCTGGGCTTTTTCTACAAAAAGAGCCCTGCTGCTCCATATGTTTACCCTCGAAGCTGTCTCTGCTTGTAGCTGCCACCACTTCCTATGGCAGTGAAGCTCACTTTGGGTGAAGAAGTCCTTCCTTTTTTCTGTTCTAAGCCTACTGCTCATTAATTCCATTGAGTGCCCACGAGTTCCTGTATTGTGAGAGAGGGAGAAAAGTCCTTCTTTCTCGGCCTTCACTATCCCGTGCATAATTTTGTAAACCTCGATCATGTCACCTCTCGGGCGTCGTTTCTCCAAGCTAAAGAGCCCCAAGCGTTTTAACTTTTCTTCATAGGAAGGTTGCATTCAAAAAGAATGACAAAAATATTCCCCAAACAGGGTAGAGCAATGAAATGAGCCTTCCAGCACCAATACCCCCTGAAAGCATCAAGTCTGACGGTACTGGTACGCAGGCGGGTGGTGAACACCAGTTGGAGGAAAATATACCTCTGGAGAAAAGCTATGCATTATTTAGTTGCAAAGGGAAAATCAGCAAGCTCGTGTTCCACAAACATTACCTTCATATCATCTCCAATAAAGGTTTGCTGCAACATGTGTTACAGTAGGCACTCTATCTGTATGCTATAAAGATCCCTTCAACATTTAGACAAACATTTAATCATAAGGGGAAAACACAAACAAATAGAACAGCATTTACAAAAGCCTTCACCATAGAAAGACAGTATTACAACACTGAAGTCTGCAGAACTTCCAGATCAGAAAAAAGCAACGTTTCAGAACAAAGAAACGTGATGGAAAAGAAGTTTTTAAAATGCTTTAAGTGCATAAGGTAGCAATGATGGTATGTGGGTTATGCCCCCCTCTGGACTGATAATTCATTTTATTTGCCCCCCCCCTTTTTAACCAGTGTTAGGATATCTTTCTTGAGGTGTGGGGACCCGTGTTCCCTCTAAGCTGAGTTAGTGTGAGCTAGCTCACAATCTTGTAGCCTCCAGCTCACAGACTTTTGCCTTCGCTCAGGAAGGGATGGCTCCAGAGCAAACCGATTTATGCAGCAGCCAAATCGCTGGCTCACAACTTTAAAGCCAGTAACTCACAAAGCAGAATTTTTGCTCACAAGACTCCACAGCCTAGAGGGAACATTGGTGGTGACCAGAACGGCACACAGTATTCCGCAGCATCGATTTATACAGGGGCGTTATGATCCTGGCGGCCTTGTTTTCAATCGGCCCACCAGCAAACCATCGACACTCTCAGCTGCCCCTCAGCCCAAATCTTTGTGCTGTAAATCCTCTCTCCCTAAAAACATTCTTTCTCGCCGGAGAGATTCACACAAGCATACATGTGCGTGCCTAACGCCAGCCTCCTTTCTTCCACGTAGACCATCGATAACACAGGCTCCTCTCGTTGAGGGGGAGGGTCTGCAAACCTGTCAGGAAGGATCCATCACTCATCCGCGGGCTCCCATTGGGCCCCACCGACAGATGGAAGACCCCCGATTCCCTTTCATACATTAAACATGCTCCGCATTAAACATGCGTCTCTCACGCCCCCTCTGTCATAAGCCTCCCCGGGCTAAACAAAAAAGGGTTCGGGAAGCACGACACGCCGGTTGTGTGCTTTCGAGGGATCATCTCACCCCCCTCCCCCCATCTTTCACAAACAAAATCCAGTTCAGACCGGATTTCGCCATAATTTGAGAGCAATTTATTAAATCACGCAAGTGCCTCCGGCGCTAATTGCGTTATATTGCATCAAGAAAAGTGCCCCGGGACACTAACCAACCGGTGCAGAAGGCCAACAGAAATGCGGTTATTTTATTACGGCTTATTGTGATGATCCATCGTTATTGTCAAGCTGTTATCATCGTAGGGGGAGCCGGACGTTATCTCCCTGAACTCAGCTGTATCGTGAAGCTTAATTCCATAGGGCAGCTTTTGAGTAAGTGTTCTTTCTGGGTTGGGGGGCAGGACCCCAACTCCCATTTTCAAGCTGTTGTTCCAAGGACAGACGGAACTTTGTCCCTCTTTCCCCCGATACAAGAACTTGGGGGCACCCAATGAAGGTGTTGAGGAAATAGGCACAGGACAGACAAAAGAAAATACTTCTTCACTCAATGTGTGACTGTGGAATTCACTGTCAGTATATCACAGAATCATACAGTTGGAAGGGAACTCCAGGGTCATCTAGTCCAACCCCCTGCACAATGCAGGAAATCCACCCCCCTGCCCCCAGTGACCCCTGCTCCACGCCCAGAAGAGAGAAAGAAAAACTAAACTAAACATGCTAAACATGAGCCTGCAGTGCGATGTGACTGTGAAGAAAGCAAGCAAATCCAATCTTAGGAGGCATTAACAGAAGCATTGTGTCCACGGGAGGTGGTAGTTCCGCTCTACTCTGCTATGGTCAGGCCACACCTCAGAGTGTAGTGGTGAAGTGCGCTGACTCTAATCTGGGAGAACCGGGTTTGATTCCCCATTCCTCCACCTGCACCTGCTGGATGACCTTGGGCAAGCCATAGCTCTGGCACAGCTGTCCTTGAAAAAGAGCAGTTTCTGTCAAGAGCTTTTTCAGCCCCACCTACCTCACAGGGTGTCTGTTGTGGGGAGGGGAAGGGAAAGGAGTTTGTGAGCCGCTCTGAGACACCTTTGGGTAGTGAAGGGCGGGGTATGAATCCAATCTCATCCTCCTCCTCCTCCAAAGATGGCAGTTCTAAGTGGCTCTCCAGGAAACAAGTCTGGGGCAAAACACGCCTCTTCAGCAACAGCCAGTGTGGCTAGAGTGTCAGGATAGGATCTGAGAGAGCCAGGTTCGAATTCCCGCTCTGCTGTGGAAGCTTACTGGGTGACCTTGGGCCAGTCTCTGCTTAACCTACTTCTCAGGGTCGTCGTGAGAATTAAATGGGGAAGGGGAGGATGGAGTTGCCAGTGTGATCACCCCAGCGCGTTCCAAATGCGTCACTTATTCCTTGAGGAAGTACGCTGGAAGCAAGCTGCAAGGAAAAATCCACTTCATCCGCCGTTGTGTCAGATCACGCAGCGGGAGGTCAAATTAAAAAGGTAAAGGTAAAGGTTCCCTTCCTCGAAAGCCAGTCGAGTCCGACTCTAGGGTTGCGGTGCTCATCTCCGTTTCAAAGCCGAAGAGCCAGTGCTGTCTGAAGACGTTTCCATGGTCATGTGGCCGGCACGACTAAACACCAAGGCGCACGGAACACTGTGACCTTCCCTCCGAAGTGGTACCTATTTATCTACCTGCAATTTCTTGCTTTCGAACTGCTAGGTTGGCAGGAGCTGGAACAAGAGACGGGAGCTCACTCCGTCATGTGGCACACTCGGGTCTCGAACTGCTGAACTACTGACCTTCCACAGCCTGAAGTTCAGCGTCTTAACCACTTGAGCCTCGCTCCCCCCCAACACACGTTTTCTGGCATGTGTGACCAGGACCTAAGTCTATCAATGGCTACTGGCCACAGTGACTGAGGGGAACCTCCACATTCAGAGACACTAATCCTCTGAATCCCAGAGCCTGGAGGCCAGGGAAGGCCATGGCCTTCACGCCCTGTAGTTGGCCCTCCAGAGGAGCTGCTTGGACACTGTGAGGAGCCAGAATGCTGGACTAGATGGACCACTGGTCGGATCCAGCAGGGCTCTTCTCATGTTCTTATGCTTCTACACCCATTTAGAGAGGAAGAAGAGAAAGACTGTATTTATACCCTGCCCTTCACTCAGAGTGGCTTACAATCCCTTTCCCTCCCCCTCCACGCAACAGACACCCTGTGAGGTAGGTAGGGCTGAGAGAGTTCTCTTGAGAACTACCCTTGAGAGAACAGCCCCGAGAGAATGTGTGACTGGCCCAAGGTCACACCAGCAGCTGCATGTGGAGGAGTGGGGAATCAAACCCGGTTCTCCCAGATCAGAGTCCACGCTCTTAACCACTACACCAAACTGGCTGATAGCCTTCTCCATAATAACGTGGCCAGATCCAGCTTGCTAGCCTGACGGCAGAGGCAGAAGATCTGATGGAACACAGACGAAAACAGGTACTGAATAAAATTTTCTTGACTCCATGGGAAAGTAAACGGGAGCCATTAGTGGGCAATCCGTTTTCCTTCAGCAGGGCATTAGCGATAAGGGGCAGCATGACCTAGATTCGGTGCGGGAAAAGAGGAACATTAACACGATATGGCAGAGCAAAGCCGAGGCCTGTTGGAATCATTAAGGCGCAAACATCAGGCTCAATGGCAAGCCGAGGAGATTGAGACGGGAGGGCAACATATTCCCCTGCAGATACGAAGTACGCTTTGCGCCCCAGTCTGCGTTTGCTGCCACACGGAGGCTGTCACGCCACTCTGGTGTCCACATTTACAGGAAGCATCCACACAATGGGGCATTTTAGCCGGCATAAACGGGGCATATCCAACCGGAGCAGTTTGATCCGGAAGAAATGTGATCGCACTTATCTCCTGACTGCGCAGCACATCGCGATATGCCCGTCCACACTTTAGGCACTTAGGAGAGCGCGTCGGCGTTTGTGCATGCGCATAGGCAGTCTTCCTTATAATGGCTGCGGTCACACGGAGCATTAGCCACGCTACAGAGACGGAATATAGGTGGATTTTCCGGGCGCGATCAAACCGCAACATCTGGGAAGCGTAGAGCTCCCGTGGCTAACCCGAGGCTTCCCGCCGAAGATGCACCGTAAAAAACTAGTACTTCCGAGGTACTAGTTTCCGGAAACCGCAGGGCAAGGGCGGGCGTCTGATCACGTTTCCGGTGGTAGCTCGTGGAATCCGGTGCCCGCCCATGTCCCGTCGCGAAAAGGTTTTTTTCCCCCCAAGTCTCCACGCGATGTGCATAAGCACCCAACGGCGCATGTGCACACTTCGGTAAAAAAAAAAAAAAACCAACCCCCACCGCGCCGCTTCTTTGCCGTGCCGTGGGATTGACGTATGATCGCCACCTCCCCCCAAACCACGGGATGTCAGCGGGACGTTTGATCCGGCGGCCGCGCGGTAGTTCGCTCCGGGGCCTCCATGAGGTCCCAGACTCGTCTAAAGCCTTACACTAGGCCCTTTTTTTGGTTTGTTTTACAAACACCGGGGCGAAGCTTCGCCCAAGTGCACATCGAGGAGACTTAAAAAAAAAAAAAAAGGCGGCCGAAAAGTGGAAGCCTCGGGCTTCTGAACGGAAGTGGCTAGACACCGGTGGAGAGCGATCAGATGGGGATAATGCAGTTGGAACCGGTGCACTCAGGATACCACCACTTGGGGACCTAGTAGCAGAATACAACGGTTTACAGCTGCTTGCAACGGTTAGGGACGGAAGGCAGATGTTCGCCGTGTGATCACCTGTAAGTACACCGATTCCAACTGGCATCTATACTGGCATAAATGCCCCATCTGAACGCACCGAATGACTCTCTGATGAGGAGGGAAGCGTCATGGGTAAATAAAAAGTGTGTGAATGCCTCACACACATACAGATAACTAGTTTCAGGGGGTAGCTGTATTGTTCTGTGGCACTTTCTTAGAGAGTAAAAGGGGATTAAATAGATTCATGGAGGATAAGTCAATGGCAACTAGCCATGGTGACTGAGGGGAACCTCCACATTCAGAGGCACTGATCTTCTCAATGTTAGAGTCAGCAGGCAACATCAGGGGAAGGCCTCTGCCTCTGTGCCCAGTTGTTGGCCCTCGAGAGGAACTGGTTGGCCACTGTGTGAGACGGGATGCTGGACTAGATGGGCCATTGGTCTGATCCAGTAGGGCTCTTCTTATCAGGGGAAGGTCTCAGCCTCTCTGACCTGTTGTTGGCCCTCCAGAGGAACTGGTTGGCCACCATGAGAGACAGGATACTGGACTAGATGGGCCACTGGTCTGATCCAGCAGGGCTCTTCTGATATTCTCATGAAGGTCTCAACCTCTATGCCCTGTTGTTGGCCCTCCAGAGGAACTGGTTGGCCACCATGAGAGACAGGATGCTGGACTAGATGGACCCCTGGTCTGATCCAGCAGGGCTCTTCTGATATTCTCATGAAGGCCTCAGCCTCTATGCCCTGTTGTTGGCCCTCCAGAGGAACTGGTTGGCCACTGTGTGAGACAGGATGCTGGACTAGATGGACCTTCACTGGTCTGATCCAGCAGGGCTCTTCTGATGTTCTCATGTAAGATTTTGGGGATTATAAGCTTTCAAGAGTCAAAACACCCTTTGTGGTGGTGCCACCCTGCAAAGTGGTAAGATCAACAAATGCCCACACCAGACTGCCTCTGTTGGGGCTCCCATCTCCCTGACAAAGTCAGAAAGACACCCACGCTTTTATCACTCCAATTTGTAGGAACAGAATTGTTTGGAAGAGCATTTTTTATAAAGGGAACAGGGTGGTAGTAAAATGGAATTGGGTAGCAGTAAAAGAGGAAACGTTCAGGAAGGCACTTTTTACAATGGGGAAAGGGATGTAATTTTAATGTCTCTGGAAAATAAATTAGGCAATTTTTATTGCACTGTTTATCGGATGCACTATACAACTTCTATTTAATAGTGGTCTAATTTTGTGATCCCGTTCGACTGCGTTATTTGCCATTTGTATTATACCAACCTTTCCCCAGTATCGTTTTCTAACTCTGTAACCTGTCTCAACTTTGAACAAGAAAAGGGGACAAGAAATGAAGTTAAAAAGCAAAAGTGTAAAAGAAAAAGAATTTCTGGGTTTCTGCCACCTGATGACCTTGGGTTGTACCTTTCAGCTTGTCAAAGAATTGTTTTTCCAGCGTAGGCATTACAATGGAAATTAGTGGCAGTTCTCCTGAGATCCAGCGGAGCAAGTGAAAACCCCAGAATGTCTTCAAAAGAGATGGTCAAAAACAACGCTCCCTCTCCGCTGTGGAGCCTTGTGAGCAAAAAATTCTACTTGGTGAGCTCCTGGCATTAAAGTTGTGAGCAGGTGATTTGCCTACTCTGGAGCCCTCCTTCCTGAGCTAAGACAAAAATCTGTGAGCTGGAGGCTAAAAAACTGTGAGCTGGCTTGCTCTAACTCAGCTCAGAGGGAACACTGGTCAAAAACTACCACTTGGAGACTCCTTGAACCCATTTCACTTATTATGGTTTTGAGGTTGAGATTCAACTCAGTTAGTAGACTCAGGATGGTGTTTAGGGATACGTTTAAATATTTTTAAAGTGCATGTGAGCAGTAAGAGAAACCCTCTAAATACCCCCCCCCCATTCTAATTCTTTGGACATTTGTTCTCTAGGAAAGCAACCTGCTGGGGGGGGAGGGTTGGTGGGGGGGCACCCGGGGAACCGGTGACTGCAATCGGACTAAATTAGGGGCATTACAAGATCAGAGGCAGATCACTCCTCACTGTGGAATCCATCCAGATGGCTGGAATTTGGCTGGGGAGGGGGGGAAGCAGTTCCTTTTGGCAAAAGTCCTTACGGGGCATGCCAATTAAAGGAACACCGAGGCTCGTTCAAACCCCTGCACGGAAGGGAAGGGCACCAGAAACCATCTCCAGCCCCTGTTAGGCTCCTGACATAGCTGGCACCAGTATTCCCTCTAAGCTGAGTTAGTGTGAGCTCGCTCACAGTTTTTTAGCCTCCGGCTCACACATTTTTGTCTCAGCCCAGGAAGGAGGGCTCCAGAGCAACCTGATTCATGCAACAGCCAAATGGCTCGATCACAACTTTAATGCCAGTAGCTCACAAAATGGACTTTTTGCTCACAAGACTCCACAGCTTAGGGCAGTGGTGGCGAACCTATGGCACGGGTGCCAGAGGTGGCACTCAGAGCCCTCTCTGTGGGCACGCGTGCCATCGCCCCAGCCAGGCCCAGACCATCATTGAAGTGTCGGATTCTCTGCCAAATAATTTTAAGTAAATGAAAACATCTTAAGTTAATGTATGAGTTGTTTTTTCTAAAGTAAAACCTCAGTATTCAGGTTAAATTGCTGCGTTGGCACTTTGCGATAAATAAGTGGGTTTGGGGTCACAGTTTGGGCTTGCGGTCTCTAAAAGGTTCGCCATCACTGGCTTAGGGGGCGCATTGGCTGGCACCCTCCCGGGGTACTTGCCAGTTACAGTACAGTAAGTAAGTTTATTGTATATGGCCTTTGGCCGTTTCAATATAAAATATAAATACACAATATAAATTTAGGGTTCAAAAGTACTGTTCTCAAAACAAAGCCTTCAGAATAAGACTCTATAACATTCCGACAAATAAAACAGTCAGAATTTTCAAACCATAAAAGCTACGCTACCAGTTTCGTAGCTCAATGTTAGACAATACTGGAAACAGCCTTGGATCTAACTTTTCTGGCTGCAAGCGCAAAAAGCGCTACCTTGCGAGTAACCCCCATAGCCGACAAGAGGGAAACCAACTTTTCATTGTCAGGAAAGTTGCAGAGTTTGCTTAAATTTGCTTAAAATTCCAGATAGGAATCTGCTTCTTAGGTCAGAATATAAAGGACAAACCATAATGTAATGAAATCGAACTTCCACTACGGTACCACAAACGCATACACATTGTTCCTGTGGTTTGTTGGTACGCCTTCCAAGCAGCACTTCAGTGGGCATGGATGGAAAGCGAAGGGCGGTACTTGCCAGTTGGGTTGGGAAATTCCTGGAGATTTGGGAGGAGATGCCCGGGTAGGGGGAGGACTTCAGTAGGGTACCATGCCATACAGTCCCCCCTCCAAAGCTGACATTTTCTCCAGGGGGACTGATCTCGGCCGTCTGGAGAACTGTTGTGATTTCTTGGAGATCTCCAGGCCCCACCTGGAGGCTGGCTACCCGAAAATATTTGCTTGACTTTCTATAGCCAAACCACAGAATGGCCAGCTTTCCCCCCAAGTACTGTTTGGTGTAGTGGTTAAGTGCGCGGACTCTTAATCTGGGAGAACCGGGTTTGATTCCCCACTCCTCCACTTGCACCTGCTGGATGACCTTGGGCAAGCCGTAGTTCTGATAAGAGCTGTTCTTGAAAAAAAATCAGTTTCTATCAGAGCTCTCTCAGCTCCACCAACCTCACAGGCAATGCTCCCTCTAAGCTGTGGAGTCTTGTGAGCAAAAATTGTACTTTGTGAGCTACTGGAATTAAAGTTGTGAGCGAGCGACTTGGCTACTGCATAAATTAGTTTGCTCTGGAGCCCCATCCTTCCTGAGCTAAGGCAAAAATGCGTGAGCTGCGGGCTAAAAAACCGTGAGATAGCTCACACTAACTCGGCTTAGAGGGAACACTGCCAGGGTGTCTGTTGTAGAGAGGGGAAGGAAAAGGAGTTTGTAAGCAGCTCGGAGACTCCTTTGGGTAGTGAAGGGCGGGGTATAAATCTAATCTCTTCTTCTTCTAATCTGGGAGAACCGGGCTTGATTCCCCACTCCCCCACATGCAGCTGCTGGTGTGACCTTGGGCCAGTCACAAGTCCTCTCAGAGCTGTTCTCTCAAGGGCAGTCCTCGAAAGAGCTCTTTCAGCCCCACCTACCTCACAGGTTGTCTGTTGTGGGGAGGGGAAGGGAAAGGAATTTGTAAGCCGCTCTGAGGCTCCTTTGGGTAGTGAAGGGCGGGGTATAAATCCAATCTCTTCTACTACTGGGGCACCAATAACCCTGCGGGTCCATGGAGATTTTGTCAAAGAGGCTAGCCTTAAGCAAAAGCAGAGTCCCGACAGCAACTCCATTCGGCCTTTCTGTGAGGGGTCGGGGAGCAGCTCGATTTGGGTTTTCCTTCCCACTCTGGGTCCCCAGTAGACAAGAGCAAGAATCCAGTAGCACCTTAAAGACAAACCAACTTTGAGCCGCACGATGGATCGCCCCGATGCACTTCAGGCACACGGACATCTGAATGACTTCTCTTCTGACATCACTGAGAAGGTGGCCGAGTTTCTCCACTCTGTCTTAAAGCGGCGCCAAAGGACCCTAGAGACTTAGTATTTTTATAGGTGTGTTTTTCATTTGCCCTTAAATTGTATAATCTAGAGACATAGTATTTTTATTGGTGTGCTCTTAATCGACTCTTAAATTGTACAATCTGTTATCAACAAATTATGCCAATCTTAAGGCTGACTTGAACTTGACTCACCAGATTTGTGGCAGGGGGAGGTGCCTTCGTGAATGACGCTCCTCCCCTGCCACGGATTTGTTTGGTCTTTCAGGGGCTACTGGACGCTTGCTGTTTTCTACCGCTCCGGACAGAATAACGCATTTTCCCTTCTCAAGCTGGATGCCAAGGGTTAAAGTTGCCAACTCCAGGTTGGAAAATTCCTGGCGCTTTGGGGAGGGGGATGGAGCCTTGGGACAGCAGGGTTTGGAGAAGCCAGGGATCTCAGCGGGGTACAACAATGCCCCACAGAGTCCACCCTCCAAAGCAGCCAGTTTCTTGGAGATCAGCTTGGAGATCAGTTGTAATTTCGGGGGGGGAACCTGCAGGCCCCACCTGGGGGGGTGGACAACCAAAACCAATGTTCCCTCTAAGCTGTGGAGTCTTGTGAGCAAAAATTCTACTTTGTGAGCTACTGGCATAAAAGTTGTGAGCGAGCAATTTGGCTGCTGCATAAATCAGTTTGCTTTGGAGCCATCCTTCCTGAGCTAAGACAAAAACGTGTGGGCCGGAAGCTAAAAAACTGTGAGCTGGCTCACACTTACTCAGCTTAGAGGGAACACTGCTCTGGAGCTCTCCTTCCTGAGCAAAGATAAAAACCTGTGAGCCGGAGGCTAAAAAACTGTGAGCTGGCTCACACTAACTCAGCTTAGAGGGAACACTGCTCTGGAGCCCTCCTTCCTGAGCGAAGACAAAAATGTGTGGGCCGGAGGCTAAAAAACTGTGAGCTGGCTCACACTTACTCAGCTTAGGGGAAACACTGCTCTGGAGCCCTCCTTCCTGAGCAAAGACAAAAACCTTTGAGCCGGAGGTTAAAAAACTGTGAGCTAGCTCACACTAACTCAGCTCAGAGGGAACACTGTCGAAAGGGAGTGCAAACGTGCTCTTCTCCTTTCTACAACCCTGGCTTTTCACATTCCTAACGGTTTT
This sequence comes from Gekko japonicus, assembly GCF_001447785.1. Lineage (NCBI taxonomy): Eukaryota > Metazoa > Chordata > Lepidosauria > Squamata > Gekkonidae > Gekko > Gekko japonicus. The sequence goes on along the minus strand of NW_015176471.1, from coordinate 407,782 downwards.
TCACAGGGTTGAGGGCGTTTAGGCGCCCAAGGGGTGGGGTGGGGTGGGGATTGTATCTTCCTTCTGCTTCTTTTCTTTCAGCAAGACACATTACTTTCCCTGCTCTTAAGAGGCTCCAGTGGAACTGGGCCCTGCTGGCTATTCAACACGCCTCCGCCAGCAGACGGGAGACCGGTTCCCCGTGACTAATGAGGCTATTGTCCGAAGTCGCCACCGCCTGGCCTCAGAACCGGAGTCTCAATGCGCCCTTCCTTTATGCGCAGGGAAGCGTGAACAGCAGCTCCGCCCCTTTATGCTCCAGGAACGTCAGGAATCTGTGGTGGGGGGCGCGAGGTAATGCTTTTATCTGAAGGAAGAGAAAAGGTGGCTGTTTGGTTTTTTTTAAATTAAAAAAAATGGCGGGAAATATTAAAAAGGCTCCATGTCTTTTGTGTCTTTTGTCCTTCCACGCATGGAAAATCTCCCCGGTTAGAATATTTATCCCAGTGTGGTCTCGGGTATGAGAGCGAATCCTCCCGACCAAACAACCCCACCTAATCTCTTCTTTGGCTCTGAATTATAAAGGGAGGGAAAATCCAGCTATTTATGTAAGCAGCTTATTAACAAATAAGCGACAGCGGGCCATTCTTTCTGGACGGAGCGGTGGACCAAAAGATGTCCACGGCTGGTGGACAGTGGGGTGGCCATCAGCATATATGGCTGGAAAAGGGGATTAGACATATCCATGGAGAAGAGGGACATCAATGGCTACTGGCCATCGGTGACTAAAGGGAACCTCCAAATTCAGAGGCAGTAAACCTCTGAGAACCAAAGCTGGGAGGCAACGGCAGTGCCCTCTTTGGCGGCTCTCCAGGGCAACAAAGGCTGCCATCTCCAGGTTGAGAAATACCTGGAGATTTGAAGAAGAGTTGGGTTTATTCCCTGCCCTTCACTGGGACCGATTCCCCACAGCGGCTGCTCCACGCTCGCTCCTCTCTTTGCCCTGATGGTATGTGTCAATTTTCCACTCGAGGCCGCGTGGCTGCATTTTGACCCACGGCTTCGCCCGATTTCCCCCGCAGTTTCGTGATCCTGTTTTTTGAGGATTACAAGGTAAAGGTAAAGGTTCCCTTGCTCGAAAGCCAGTCGAATCCGACTCTAGGGTTGCGGTGCTCATCTCCATTTCAAAGCCGAAGACGTTTCCGTGGTCATGTGGCCGGCATGACTAAACACCAAGGCACACGGAACGCTGTGACCTTCCCACCGAAGGGGTACCTATTTATCTACTTGCAATGTCTTGCTTTCGAACTGCTAGGTTGGCAGGAGCTGGAACGAGAGACGGGAGCTCACTCCGTCATGCGGCAACCCGGGTCTCGAACTGCTGAACTACTGACCTTCCACAGCCTGCAGTTCAGCGTCTTAACCACTTGAGCCACCGCAGCTCCAAGGATTACAAAACCGCGGGCAAAATTGGGCAAAGCTGTGGGTCAAAATGAGGCCATGCGGCTTTGAGTGGGAAATTGACACATACCATCGGGGCAAAGAGAGGAGCGAGCGCAGAGCAGCGGCTGTGGGAAATCGGTCTGGGAGTCTCGGAGCGGCTTACAATCTCCTTCCCTTCCTCTCCCCACAACAGACACCCTGTGAGGTAGGTGGGGCTGAGAGAACCGGGAGAAAACTTGCGACTGACCCAAGGTCACCCAGCTGGCTGCATGTGGAGGAGGAGCGGGGAATCAAAGCCAGTTCTCCAGATTAGAGTCCGCCGCTCTGAACCACTACACTAAACTGGCTCTCAATTTAAGGGTGAGGGCTGTAAAGGCAGGTTTTAGGGAGGGGGCGAAGTTTCAGTAGCGTATAATATCATGCAGTCCACTTTCTAAAGCAGTCGTTTTCTCCAGGAAAAGTGGATAAATATTTTAAACAAATAAATAACAAACAAGCTATCTACGTAGTCTGGACATCGGTTGTAATTCTGGGCGGGGGCCTCTCCAGCCCCCACCTGGAGATTGGCAACAGTAAGGGTGACTGGTTGGCCGCTGTGTGAAGCAAGATGCTGGAGTGGATGGACCCCTGGTCCGATCCAGCAGGACTGTTACTTTCTCGTGCATTTACCGTAATCTCATCATGTGCATTCGAAGCTTCTGTTTGGGTCACTTTGAATTTTGAATATGGTGTGTCCTGAGTGGTATCTTTATTACGTTGTCAAAGGCTTTTCGCGGCCAGAGTTCATTAGTTGTTGAAGATTTTCCGGGCTGTATGTCCATGGTCTTGGTATTGTGGTACCTGACGTTTTCGCCAGCAGCTGTGACTGGCATCCTCATGCCTTCTGAGCATCCTCATACACAGAGCACCCGAACGTGCAATTCACCATGGAAAAAGAAATTGAGGGTAAACTCCCATTTCTAGCCATCATGGTCATCCGCAAAGCTAACCTTCAATTAGGTCACAAGATCTACAGAAAATGAACTCACACGAATTGTTATTTACACAAAAACTCCAATCACCACCCTTGGCCAAAAAGAGGCATAATCAAAACATTAGTAGATCGGGCAGGACGGATATGTGAACTGCACTTTCTCAACAATGAACTAAATCATTTAAACCACACACTTCAAGCAAATGGTTACTCCAAGAATGAAATCAGAAGAGTGATTAAACCAAAGGTAAAACAAACAACTGAGGGAAAACAATCTCCCACAGGAAAAGTATTTTTGCCATATATCAAAGGAATCACTGATCAGATGGAAAAACTTATGAAAAAACACAACCTACAAACAGTATTTAGACCCACCAGAAAACAGATGCTACAATCAGCAAAAGACAGACGAGACCCCCTCACTTCTGCAGGAGTATACCACATACCCTGCAGTTGTGGACAGGTTTACATCGGGACCACACAGCATAGCATCCAGACAAGAATAAAAGAACATGAAAGACACTGCAGACTTGGCCAACATGAAAAATCAGCAGTGGCTGAACATAGCCTAACTCACAGGACACAGTATCTTATTCCAAGACACTGAAATGCTGGATAACACATCCAATTACCATGTCAGATTACACAGGGAAGCCACTGGAATTTATAAACATAAACACAATTTCAACAGGAAAGACGAGAGTTTAAAAATAAATAGGGCATGGTTTCCTGTCCTGAAAAACACAAAATTATCTACATCTTACAACAGTACTACAGATAAGATTAGAATTTCAACAGCCCATCCATATGCAAAAGAACCTCCTTAGGAAAGCGCCTCCATTAGCATGTCACAGCCTGGGGAACTCCTACAAGAGAAAGGCTCAGCCATACCCCACCTTCCTGAGTAGATATAAATTACCTGCCTACCATTTTTCTTCTCACATTGACACAGAGAGTACTCCACCTTTTTGTGTTATACCTCTAAGGATGCTAGTCACAGCTGCTGGCGAAACGTCAGGTACCTCAATACCAAGACTAAGGCCAACAGCCCGGAAAATCTACAACTAAGGTATCTTTATTGTTAGCAGATTCTGATACAGAAATAACTTGATCTGTTGCAAAATACTCAATGATAGCAGCCTCTTTCAGATGCTGCTAAAATGAGTTTTATCCTGCTGACCATATGAGAAATTGTATAGGTCCATGCATTTATTTTATCCAATGTGTTTTAGACTTTTATAAGATACATGTATTATATTCCTCTGTATTTTGCTTTTTGCCTGTTCTGCCATGTTTTGGAACATATGCTTTTTACCCTGTTGTGATGTATTGGTTTTATGCTCAAGTCCTTTGGTCATACGAGTTTAATAATGAAGAAGAGATCGGCTTTATACCCCGCCTTTCATTACCTGAAGGTGTCTCAGAGTGGCTTACAATCTCCTTTCCCTTTCCCTCCCCACGGCAGACACCCTGTGAGGAAGGTGGGGCTGAGAGAGCTCTTTTGTAGACTGCTCTTGAGAAAACAGCTCTCAAAGAACTTGTGACTGACTCAAGGTCACACCAACAGCTGCATGTGGAGGAGTGGGGAATCGAACCCGGTTCTCCCAGATTACAGTCCACGCTTCTAAACATTACATCAAACTGGCTCTCCTGAGTAATAAGGGAATTAAGGAAGCAGAGGTAGTGAACTCAGGTCCACCGCCGAACCTTTGTTCAGATGAAGCTCAGTTGGGCAGGTGGCGACTCCGGCTTCCGCTCCACCTTGCCACATCAAGACCAAATAAAGAACAGAAAAGGGCAGAAAAGGGCAACTCGAATGATAAAAGGGTTGGAACACTTTCCCTATGAGGAAAGGTTAAAGCGCTTAAGGCTCTTTAGCTTGGAGAAACAACGACTGAGGGGTGACATGATCGGGGTTGATAAGATTATGCATGGGAAAGAACAGGTAGGTACTTTTCTCCCTTTCTCACAAGACAAGAACTCGTGGGCACTCCATGAAACTGCTGAGCAGTCGGGTTAGAACGGATAAAAGGAAGAACTTCTTCACCCAAAGAGTGATTAACACATGGAATTCACTGCCACAGGAAGTGGTGGCGGCTACAAGCATGGACGGCTTCAAAAGGGAATTAGATATGGAGCAGAGGTCCATTAGTGGTTATTAGCCACAAGGTATAGATAGGGGCTCTGGGGCAAGTGATGCTCTGTCTTCTTGGTGCTTGGCGGGGGGCAACAGTGGGAGGGCTTCCAGTGTCCTGGCCCCACTGGTGGACCTCCTGATGGCACTGGTATTTCTGGCCACTGTGTGACACAGAGTGTTGGACGGGATGGGCCTTTGGCCTGATCCAACATTGGCGTCTCTTATGTTCTTATGTTCCTAACTGGAAGCTGGAAATGCCAAGAACAGAAGATCCTGCTAGGTTGCGTCCAATGCTCCCTCTAAGCTGTGGAGTCTCGTGAGCAAAAATTCTACATTGTGAGCCGCTGGCATTAAAGTTGTGAGCAAGAGATTTGGCTACTGCATAAATTAGTTTGCCTTGCTCTGGAGCCCTCCTTCCTGAGCTAAGTCAAAAACGTGTGGGCCGGAGGCTAAGAAACTGTGAGCTAGCTCACACTAACTCAGCTTAGAGGGAACACTGGTTGAGTCCACTGAGCATATGTTCTTTAGTTGCCCGTTTTATAAGGAGGCTCATTTGGAGACGATTACTCTTTTGCTGGGTGAGATTCCTGGTTGCACAAAGCCAGGTTTGACTGCCCTTTATCTGATAAGAACTCCAAGATCACTTATCAAGGAGCTAGGTTTTGTTCACTGGGGCTGTTGTATATTCAAAGTAATATGGACTGCATGAACTTTACTGTGAATTGCCTCATAGAAGTACAATGTTAAGCTTCGCCCTGGGCTAGGATCCTTGTGTAACCAATAGGAGTACTAGCCCAGGAACCGACATCCAATCACCTTGCAGAGCGGGATCGCTTGTGATTGGTCTTTATCTCTCCAACCTCATAGGTTGTTGTTTGTACAGAGGGTGTGGCTACATTAGCCGGGAATGTTTAAATACAGAGAAGCCAGTGTATATATTTTGATGGGTTCTGGCTGGCGATTGTTGTACCGTGTTGGAGAAGTAACGAAGCTGAAGAATAAAAGCCGCATTCTTGCTGAATCACTCTCCGACTCTTTGTTAAGTCCGCGACTTAACAGGGGCTGAGGTTACGGAAACTGGATTTTAATGAGGTTTTCAATGCTAATCCTTTTTTTGGTATATTTTGTATTCTGTACGTTCGCAAAAACTTTTATTATAACAATCTGTATATGGCTGGTCTAGCGACCATAATAAATCCTGACATTCCTTCTGGGTCAGACAATGCAGACGGTCAGGCCTAGCCAATCCACAGGGCCTACCCTGTGGCACTGGCTGCCAATCACAGGGAGCCTTGTTGCACGTTCCTATTGCTTGTGTGCCCAGGGTTGCCAAATCTGGTTTGGAAAATACCTGGAGACTTTGGGGGTGGAGCCAGGAGAGGGAGGGGTTTGGGGAAGAGAGGGGCCTCAGCCTGGTACAGTGCCATAGAGTCTCCCCTTCAAAGCAGCCATTTTCTCCAGGGAAGCTGATCTCTGTCAGCTGGAGATCAGTGGTAAAAGCGGGAGATCCCCAGGCCCCACCTGGAGGCTGGCAACCCTATGTGTGCCTAGGGTTGCCAGGTCTCCTGTTGTGGGGGGGAGACCTCCCAGAGGCCACGCTTGTGGCCTGCTACTCCTCCAAGTGACAGCAGGAGATCTTTAAAAAAAAAAAAAAAAGCCAGCATTGCACACAGTATGATGTCACTTCTGGTTTTACCATAGAGTTTCCAGCAATTCCTAGAGCGACATGACATCACTTCCAGATTTTCCCAGAAGTGATGTCACAGCGCAGAGCCTGAGAATCTTACGGTGCCTGAGGCTTAGGACCAGTGCTCCCTCTAAGCTGAGTTAGTGTGAGCTAGCTCACAGTTTTTTAGCCTCCGGCTCACACATTTTTGTCTTCGCTCAGGATGGATGGCTCCAGAGCAAACTAATTTATGCAGTAGCCAAATTGCTTGCTCACAACTTTAATGCCAGTAGCTCACAAAGTAGGATTTTTGCTCACAAGACTCCACAGCTTAGAGGGAACATTGCTTAGGACTGAGCACTTATTTCCCTCAGAACTCACTAGGCCAGGGGTGTCAAACATGCAGCTCGGGGGCCAGATCAGTCCCTCAGAGGGCTTCTATCAGGCCCGCGAGGGACTGGCTGTCTTCTGCTTCTTTCTCCAGTTCTGCCACTGTTGCGTCATCGCTTGCTTTCCCAGACTCTCTCAATCGCTCAGGAGAGATAGATAGGCAAGCTTCTGCTCCCTGCACTGGGCTGAGGTTTCTCCCCCTCCCAGATTGCAACAGCGCAGACATTTTGATGCAATAATTCAGAGCAAGAAGTGTCACTTATCAGAGACTATTAAACAAACAAAATATTGCAAGAATGCAAATGCTTCGGGCATTTGTATTTGCGTCCTTTATAAAGCTTATATCTCCGCTACCTGGCATCACATTTTATGGCACACATAGCCCGGCCTGACAAAATCCCATTTATGTCAAATCCAGCCCTCCATAACAAATGAGTTCGACACCACTGCACTAGGCCTTAGTCCCCGGGATTTCCAGTCCAATACCCTTCTTTCGTCCTTTTCATGGACTTGCAGTGCTCTCCTTCCAAAATAAAAGATGGGTGGAATTAATCCCCCTCCTCCGTGGTCACTCAACTGGCAGTAATAAGTCCCACTACCTTCCACTGACCACTCTTCATCCACTGTGGGATGGTTTGGGGTTATCCCTTTTGCGGGACGGGTTGGCTCCGTTCTTTCCCTGGGCAGCGTGTTTGTATCATTCTACATGCTGTTAAGCACCAAGAAGGCTAAAAGGTTCTATCCCGCCCCCATAAAAAGACCCATTTCATTAGCCCATGTCCACCAGTAAAACCATCACACCCAGCCCCAAACCCCATCAAAGCTAATGAATTTTGAATGCAATGCTATTTTTAAACTTGACGCCCGCGCCCGTTCCGGAAAGCAATCATTTCCAATAATAGCCTGTAAAGCTTTCGGAATGACATTCGTGCAATTAGCTTACTTAATGTCTTTTTATCCCGGCTTTGTTATTTTGGGAGAATTACTTCATTCCCTGCTCTCGGAGATAGCGGAGTGCGCCGGTCTATGAGGAGTTCACCTTTTGTTCCTTTTCGCCAGCTCCCCGTAAGAGGGAGATGGCACAGATGAATGACAAGCCGGCCGGCTCCCCATTTAATGTCTTCATACCGGCTCATTAATTACCCCAGAAAGCTCCTTTCCAAATGGAACCTGTGATTTATAGGAGGCTGGGGCACCCTGCCATTTTCATCAGAGGCGCAGCCCTCTCGCTGGAGTTAATTGCCTCCTCCTTCCTTGACAATCAGAGTCATCTTTGCCGTGTTTTGCCTTTTGGGGGGGGGGCTAAGGCTTGGCTCCACCGTATAGGGATGCCAACCTCCAGGTGGGTCTAAAAAGGTAAAGGTTCCCTTGCTCGAAAGCCAGTCGAATCCGACTCTAGGGTTGCGGTGCTCATCTCCGTTTCAAAGCCGAAGAGCCAGCGCTGTCCGAAGCCGTTTCCGTGGTCATGTGGCCGGCGTGACTAAACACCAAGGCGCACGGAACACTGTCACCTTCCCACCGAAGTGGTACCTATATATCTACTTGCAATTTCTTGCTAGGGTCTAGCAACAAATAAATATACACTGCAAAAAACCTTATAACAAACGAATGTGTTCTATTTATAATCATCGTTTAGTAAAGTGCACAGTGTGTCATTATTTCATCCTAGTCAGCTTTCTTAATAGTTGCATGGATGCTTTTTTTTTTGCCGGTCCTACAAAAGACACATTAAGCAACTAACATTCCTGGACGGAGTACTCCTGTCATTCTCAAAGCAGCTGTAACAAAGCTGTCCCCCTTTTTGGAAGACTTCATGCAAGGAGAAGCGGGCTTTTAGTTTTGGAAACTCCCGTTGGGGCTTGACTTGGGTTTGCTTACCACAGGGGTCCCCAACGTGCTGCTCTGGTGCATGCCGACACCTTTCCCCGTGTCCACCAAGTGTTTTTGGAAAGTGGGTGGGGCCTGGTAGGGCTTCTGCCCACCAAGGCTTCTGATTGGCCACTGGAGAGTAGAAGAAGAGAAGAGATTGGATTTATGCCCCGCCCTTCACTACCCAAAGGCGTCTCAAAGCAGTTTACAATCTCCTTTCCCTTTCCCTCCCCACGGCAGACACCCTGTGAAGTAGGTGGGGCTGAGAGGGCTCCTTTGAGGACGGCTCTTGAGAGAACAGCTCTGAGAGAACTTGTGACTGGCCCAAGGTCACCCAGTTGGCTTCACATAGAGGAGTGGGGAATCAAACCCGGTTCTCCCAGATTAGAGTCTGCCACTCTTAACCATTACACTAAACAGGCTCTCTTGGGGTGCCAACCTCTAGTTGGCATCTGGAGATTTCCCCCTTTTGTGAGTGCTTTCCAGATGACCAAGATCAGTTCCCCTAGAGAAAACAGTTGCTTTGGAGGGTGGGATGTATGGCATTAGACCCTCTCCACACCCCACCCTTTGCTGGCTTCGCCCCCAAAACCTCCAGGTATTTCTGAATCCAGAGCTGGCAACCCTAAGAGTTGATCAGCTGCTTAGATTTTTGAGAACATTCTTTTTGTAATAGCTGCCATTACAGCACAAGGATCTTCACCTGTGTGACTGAAGGTAAGTGATGGAAACCATTTTCTGGCTGATTCCGCCCCCTGCAGCAGCCATTTTGTGGCTGCACCCGCCACACGGTTGTCAGAATTCCAAACACGCCCACAGGCTCAAAAAGCGTTGGGGACCCTGGATGGGTAAATGTGCATTTTCAAAGACTCTGCTAGTTTGGTGGATGCTCAGGGTGGAAAATGCTAAAAAGCGAAGACAGGACTGCCCAGTTATTGTGAAATCTGGGGGCGGGGGGCCATGAAGGTAATAGAAGTGATAAACATATACGTAATAATGAATTCAGTTGCTATTGGGCTGTGTGGTAAATGCATGGAAAATATAACTGAAAGCTATTAGTTATTATTAAAGAAAACCCACACTCTTGTATCAACAAATTGGAAATGTCAGACTTTTTCCAGAGCCACTATTTACTAGCTTTTTTAGGAGCGCGGACTCTAATCCGGGAGAACTGGGTTTGATTCCCCACTCCTCCTCCACATGCAGCTGCTGGCAAGACCTTGTGTCAGTCACAAGTTATTTAAGAGCTGTTCTCCCAGGAGCAGTTCTCAAAAGAGCTCTCTCAGCTCCCCCCCAATCCACAGGGAGTGTTCCCTCTAAGCTGAGTTAGTGTGAGCTAGCTCACAGTTCTTTAGGCTCCGGGCTCACACATTTTTGTCTTAGCTCAGGAAGGATGATTTGTCGTAGCTAGATCACTCCCTCGCCACTTTAATGCCAGTAGTTCACAAAGCAGAATTTTTGCTCATAAGACCCCACAGCTTAGAGGGACCATTGCTCACAGGGTGTCTGTTGTGGGGAGAGGGAGGGAAGAAGATTGTAAGCCGCTCTGAGACTCCTTCGGGCAATGAAGGGCGGGGTATAAATCCAATCTCCTCCACCTCTTCCTCCTCTTCCTCTTCTTCTTAAGAACATAAGAGACGCGAATGTTGGATCAGGCCAAAGGACCCTCCAGTCCAACACTCTGTATCCCACAGTGGCCAGAAATACCAGTGCCATCAGGAGGTCCACCAGTGGGGCCAGGACATTAGAAGCCCTCCCCCTGTTGCCCCCCCCCCCAAGCACCAAGAAGACAGAGCATCACTTGCCCCTGAGCCCCTATCTATACCTTGTGGCTAATAGCCACTGATGGACCTCTGCTCCATATGCTTATCTTCTTCTTCTTCTTCTTCTTCCCTACCACTCCACCAGATGACTTTTTGAATGCTCTAAGAAACAAAAATAACTGGCAATTGCTGTTACACCATTACGCAACAATGCTACGGTAGTCTATCACCATTGGTGCCTCCAAATCCTCAGCTTTTGTTACTTTAGAAAAAGGTCTGTCTGTAGCCCTTTTCATTGTGGGGGTATGAGAGAGGTGCATGCAGCTTTCCCCCAGACCACCTGGAAAGGAATAGGTAACTGCATGATGGTTGGAGGAGAGAAAGAATTCATTGCTCCATCGATACTGTGGATCATCCACGGCCTCTGTGGACACAACGCAAAGAATTGCCATTCCGCGAATGCAGCCCTGCACAAACTCAGGCATCTGCACCTGACCAAAAGGCAAGGGGGGGGGGGGGGGGACCAAAAAACCCAAGAATCAGCCCTGTCAACATAGACCAGTTGTATGATACGGGCACGGGCAGGAAGCCAGAATGGTACCAACCAACGGACCAGGAGAAGACTTAAAGGGCCGGGAACCTGATTAGGAAGAGATGGGGCAAAAAGCAGAATTGGTGACAAGTTGCATAAAATCAACAAAAAAAGGAAACTTATAGCAAGAGTCCAGTTGGCACCTTAAAGACGAACAACATTTGATCCTCCAAGGCAGCCTTTGGGTTTCCACGCAGTAAAGCTGCGCTCCAAAGAGTCCCTTGCGTTCGAGGACACCCAACGGTTACTGAAGGTACTTGGAACCATATCGAAGCAACTTCATCCATAGCTGAACCAGACCGCTTCATTCCCCTAGAAATCTCGCCTTCAGCTTTCCCACAAACACACCCTGAGAAGCAATCCCTCCCCAGCAGAAAGAATCACTACCCAGACAGGAGCCGAAAGTGTTGAAGCTGCACCAAGAAACAAATAAATACATTTTGGCAGTCCTTTGACCCTGGGAAGGCTGATGTTGTTTTTAAACAAGTCCCTGGCATCAGGAGCGGGCACTGGCCCTTGCTAACCCAGTACCCCCTTTTCTGGATTTCTACATTCAGTTTGATGTTTCTTTGTTCGTTTTCCAAAGGTAAGGGACGTCCAAAAGAGGCTAACCCATGAAGAGGATTACAGCAGAAAAGGGTACTGTAATGATTTCATGTTTAACTGTGTGTGTGTGTGTCTTTAAAAGTTTGGTTGCATGGCGATGAGAGATAGTCTAGGGTGGTTGAAACAGGCAAGTGGTGTGATTGGTGAGTGAAAGAGAGGGGGAGGGGTTTTGGAAGTGATGCTGTGAAACATTCTGTGAAAACCTCTGCTCTCCGTGAAACGTAACACAGAGATGTAAATCCGTGCTGCGAGTGGGTGATTTTTCAGGGATGGGGGCAGCAAAAAAGGACAAAACAGCAAAACAGGAATTATTATATAAAGTTTGACCATTCAGAGTGAGGGCAGGCACCACTGGCCTCACTCTGATTTGGCTTTGTGGCAGTAGTGCACAGCCAAATTTGATTGGCTGCGTGACAGTGTGACATCATCACATTATCCACGTAACTGCAGACCGAGTGGCGATTGTCCCTGGCAGAAGACCTTTTGTTTTCTTTTTCGAATGGTGGTGAAGCCACCTTGGGTCCATATGCAAAGAAGTGGGATAAAATTAATTTCAGTGATGCGTTTAAATCAATCAATCTGCAGGTTGGAGGAAGAAGCAGCCTGGCAGCAAACAGTACGTGGAAAAGTTACAGAAGTGAAGGGTTGTGAAGCCCCCTTGCTGCGCTGGGGGGCAGACAACCGCACACAGAGGATAAAATCCAAGGTGTGACGTTTCCTGCCATTGTTCATCTTATTTGGTAACTGTTTTCCGTTTCTCGAGCTGGAATCCTCGCGGCTGAACACATCTGCTCCTTTGGCACCTGTAATCGTTTCTGCATTTTCCTGGCAACGCTTCAAAAAAAGGGGGGGAAGGCACGCTGAATCAGCCATTCCTCAGAATACAGGGCAAATCCTGGGAAACAGGTCACATGGTTTCAAACACAGGGCCACCCCGTTCTATTTATGCGCTGGGAAAAGCCCCCTTGGCTGAAAATAGCTTATCGCTGGAAGTTCCCTCTTCCGCCACCGCCTTATGCTTCCGTTGGCTGCTGGCCAAACTCTCCGCTGCGTAAAAAAAAAAGAGACGGTCCACAGCTTGTGAGCGCGTGCACTGCAGTGACAGCGTGCCATCTTTGCAGCTTCACTGTTTACGAAGCGCAGGAAAGGCTGGTGACAATCCTGCTGACTCATGACATATAAAAAGCATCTTTTGATAACCCATTTATTCCTGGCTCTCTCTTATACGTACAAGCTTCAGCGGAACATATACTGGATGGAGATGAGAATCGCTATTCAGGGATCAACCGTTTTGCCCAGAGGAAACGCTGAAAGCGAGCATGTTAAGCCAGATGTCAAACACCTACAAACACATCCTGCTACCCTGCTGAAAAACAATAAAAATAAAAATCCTATCTACACAATACGGTATTACCCTCAAGCAACCTGATTCGAGTCTGGCAGTGGTTTAGAGACCCACAAGATTTTCGGGGCTCTCGGAAGCTTATACCCTGAAAATCCTGTGGGTCTCTAAGATGCTGGTGGACTGCTAGAGGTTCTACTGCAGACGAACATACCTACCCTCTGAAACTGTCCTCATAGTAGTCAGATTTCAAAAACCAGGAAGAAGGTCTATTTGAAACTGAACTTCTTTGCTGCCAGGTTTACCGGGTAAAATCTGGACTGTCCAATTCCCATTTGCGTTTTTCTTCTCTAGCGAGCCTCAGGCACTAACTGCATGCCTCATGACATCGTGCTTATGGACATGAGGTACGCCATCGATACAGAGCAGAGAGGAAGAACTCCAAATGAGAAGAGAAATTAAAAATAAACTAAAAATAAACTGACTTAACAGTTCTACAGTTCACCAGCACGCTGCAGTTGGCAAGCCATTGCTTTGGACGTCCCGGAAAAACCACAGAGCATCCCGAAATATCCAGTGACATTACACAATCTAGTGTTAACAAAATCGCAGTATACAACTCCCTAGGAGACCCAACACGCTACCTTAATAACTTGTTTATGCCAGGAAACTGAACACAGGCAGGGTTTCGGCGCTTAAAAACGAGTCTGCGGGGTGTCTACCGAGAGGATAACGACCTTTGCTCCGGAAAATTTTTACAGCACAGATCCAAAAGGAATGAAGACTTCCCATCATGAAATCTCTGCTCAAATTACAAATGAAAGGCCAGGGGAACGCAAAAAAAAAAATTGAGAAGAAAGGACAGGCAGCTCTTCTCCTTTGTACTGACACAATGCTCACGTCAAAAAAAAAAAAAAAGTCCCTCAAAACTTTGTAGCCTGCCATCTGCTAGGGGGCCGGACAACTAATGGATGTCTAACCCTGATCGGCGGCCTAAAGAAGCCACTGGGGAAATCAAGCTTCAAGAAGGTCTCCAGTGCTTTAAGCCATATATAAATTAATGCAGATGGATCTCGGCTGGGATTGGGCTGCTACCAATGACCTTCTCGACTAGAGGGGTCTCACCAAGAAAGGGGGAGGAGGGGCACAGGACAGTTGCAGCTCCACGCAGCCCCTGAGTTTTAACTCTATAGTGTTTGGGAAGAGGAGGGAGGAGGGGAGGTTGTGCTCTCTCCAGAATGGCGAGGCAGTGCTGCAAATATGCACCCTGGTGTCTGGAGCCAATTGCACAAACGGTGCCCCCCTCCGCCGCTAGCTGGGTCACTCCCCGGTAGCTGACATCACTTCCTGCTAGACCATGTCTACATTGGCTCTTCCAAGCAACACTGTCTTCTGGAGCTGAGCTGGTGTTAGTCGCTCAACGCCCAGAAAGACCAGGGGTTTCTTGAGACTTCTAGGCACTGCTCCAGGGCTCTAATGACTACTGGCACAATGGTCACGTTCTTCTCCCAGAGATGCTCTAACTCTATTCATAGGTCTTGGTATTTCATGGTCTTCTCCTGTTCTTTCTTGTCTATTCTGCTTTCTCCCGGGACTGCAATATCAATTGTGATATCTACAATTCTATAATGGTGATATATCAGGGGTGCTATGTTCCAAGTGTATCTGTCTGCAGGCGGAAGTCCCAAAGAATTATTGTTTCCTCATTCTCCATGACCTTGGCTGGTTTGTGTTCCCATGAATTTCTGGGTGATGGTAAGCCAGGGCTCTTTTTGTAGAAAAAGCCCAGCAGGAACTCATTAGCATAATAGGCCACACCCAACACCAGAAACTCATTAGCATATTAGGCCACACCCCTGACAGCACAGCTCATTAGCACATTAGGCCGCACCCACATGTTACCAGAAGTGTGGTTATCCAGCCACACCCATCTTTTGCTTGTTATTCTGTTTACCTTGTTTGTTGTCCAAACCCAGGGCCTTTTTTTGTAGCAGGAACTCCTTTGCATGTTAGGCCACACACCCCTAATGTAGCCAATCCTAATGAGTTCCTGCTGTTGGGTGTGGCCTACTATGCTAATGAGTTCCTGCTGGATGTGGCCTCGTCGGAGGCAGCCGGAACGGCGTTCCTGTTCTTTCCTGCCCAAAAACAGCCCAGGTAAGCACAAATCATCTCCATTTCTTGGAGAAATTCCAATGCAGAATAGTTGCATCTTTATCATGACGCTCTTTATAATCAGTTTGAGCAATTTTATCATCATCATCAACTTCACTTATTATCTACCTATTTATTTAATCAGATTTATACCTTCCCCTCCCAGCCTAGGCCAGCCCAGGGCGGCTTACATGAAATCAGCAGAAACATTTGATAGTATAGTAAAACATTTAAAACAGTATTAAAACACTTCCAATTCCCTAAAGTGCTAGATTATGATAGCAAAGTTCATGATGGCCTCCATCAACTATCTCTCTTCCCATGGGCGGCTCGCAGGTCTTCTATAGATGTCTTCCGTATCTTCTGGCTGCTGGTACAGGCTGTTAATGTACATTCCAGGGCGACGGGCCTCTTGTCCTAGTTGTTAATAGTGGCAGCGGCTCCAAAAGCCTGGCGGAAAAGCTCCATTTTGCAGGCCCTGCGGAACTGTGATAGGTCCCGCAGGGCCCTGATCTCCTCTGGGAGCTCATCCCACCAGGATGGAGCCACCACCGAGAAGGACCACGCCCTGGTTGTCCCCAGCCTGGCCTCCTTAAGACTCCAGAGGGCCAATCGGTTCTGGGCCCCTGAATGCAGTGCTCTCTGGGGAACATGTGGGGAAAGGCAGTCCCTCAGGTATGTAGGGACCTTATAGCTTGCCTTTCTCACTGGGACTTGAGGCCGATTACCAAGTATTGTTATTTGTTTATTTTCTTCTCCCCTATGAAGACCCAAAACAGCTTACGAGATTCACCCCCCCCATTCTCCATTTTGTCCTTCTCTCCATTTTATCTCTATTTAAAATATGGAAAGCAATTCAATCAGACCTGCAAAGACCTCCGACAAACAATGCAGCAGGACTATGATCACAGAACCAGGAAACAATGTGAAGGGGGGGGGGGTGGAAACTGTCTAAGAAAACAAAAAAACTGTCAAAGGCGTGACATCTCCTCATGCAGAAAGGGGGCTACAAAGGTAGAGGACCGTGGCAGTAAAGAAAGGCAGGGGGATGCAGACAATAAACACTGCAACAGACTACAATAGTTTGTCCCTTATGGAAGCAACCCCCTGCTGTTCTCACGGATTTCCCACCAACTGCCGACGGGAGACTCCATCTTGGGCCCCTTTCGGCTAACTTCATCTGCCGAATTGGCTAACTTCATCTGCCGAATTGGCTAACCTCATCTGCCGAATTCTCGGTGAGGGGAGCACACTAGGACGAATATTGTATGACATTATAAAGGATGCCCTTTTTACAGTTTCGGTGCCGGCGGTGCAATAACGCAGGCCTTGACAAATTTTCTTCCGCTGTAGGCGGCACCCCCCAAAACTTACAAACCTATTTTTCAACCTTCGGGTTTTCATCTTTTTATGACCACGCTTTCTCATTACTGCCACCGCGAAACCTAATCCTACACCCTTCACAGCTTCTTGTCCCTTCTTTTAACCTATAACAAAAATGCTGCAGTGTATAAATAAATATGGGGTAGGCCTGGTTGTCATCACAACACAAAGCTAACCTCTGTCCCTCACCTTTGTACTTCTGCTGAGAACCACCAAGAGGTACTGATGATAAATGACGGCTAAATATACTAGGCGCCACAATATGAATTCTAGGAGCCATGCTGCCCTGCCTCCTGAGATACGTCTAGCCCTGCAATACTGCCAGGCGTTTGGGGACAGGAGCCTCCCCCTGCAGCCAAGCTGTCCAAGGGTCAACTACCAACTCAGGGATTAGGGAGGCCAGATCGCCTGGTCCGGGGGGCATGGTCTCCCACCTTCAGCCGCTCCCCCCATGACCTCTTCTTACCTCAGAGAAGCCAGAAATAACCATGACGTGCATACGTAACCCGGAAGTGACTTAGGCACGTTGGGGACGTCAGGCAGCGACGCTCCAGTTTTTGGGCAAAAATCTCTGATTTGTAGCTAATTCTACCATAGGTAAAGGTTCCCTTGCTCGAAAGCCAGTCGAATCCGCCTCCGAGATGAGCACCGAATCCAACGGTGCTCATCTCCGTTTCAAGGCCGAAGAGCCAGGGCTGTCTGAAGACGTTTCCGTAGTCATGTGGCCGGCATGACTAAACACGAAGGCGCACGGAACGCTGTTCCCTTCCCACCGAAGTGGTACCTATTTATCTACTTACAATTTCTTGCTTTCGAACTGCTAGGTTGGCAGGAGCTGGAACTAGAGACAGGAGCTCATTCCGTCATGCGGCACCCGGGTGTCGAACTGCTGAACTACTGACCTTCCACAGCCTGCAGTTCAGCGCCTTAACCACGTGAGCCACCGCAGCTCCTAATTCTACCATAGAGTCTTGCCCAAAACCAGAGCATCGCCTCCTGACATCCCCAACGTTTCTAAGTCACTTCCTGGTGATGTAGACATGTCATGGAACTCCTCCTTGCTCCTGGAAAGTTCCCCCCCCCCACTCCACGATGGCGTGTCATTGGGACCTGGCAACCCTACTAAGGATGTTCTGTTCCCCAAAAGGCAGCAATGTCTCTGGGATTCCCCCCCCCCCCAAATAATCCTCATCCAGAGCCCAGATATTCATCTCTCCTACAGCTGCCTCAGAGGAGGAGGAGAAGAAGAAGAGGAGGAGGAGGAGGAAGAGGAGGAGATTGGATTTATACCCTGCCCTTCACTTGGAGTCTCAGAGCAGTTTACAAACTCGTTTCCCTTCCCCTCTGCACAACAGACACCCTGTGAGGTAGGCGGGGTTGAGAGAGCTCTTTACAGGAGTGCTCTTGGGAGAACAGCTCTGAGAGAGCTTGTGACTGACCCAAGGTCACACCACCAGCTGAATGTGGAGGAGTGAGGAATCAAACCCGGTCCTCCCAGATTAGAGTCTGCACTGCTAAGCACTGCACCAAACTGAAGAAGAGAAGAGATTGGATTTATACCCCGCCCTTCACTCCCCAAGGGAGTCTCAGAGTGGCTTCCAAACTCCTTTCCCTTCCCCTCCCCACAACAGACACCCTGTGAGGTGGGTGGGGCTGAGAGAGCTCTGACAGAAACTGCTCTTTTCCTTTTTTTTAATAGTTCATTTATCATTTTTTCATTACAAACAAAAAACAAAAAGAAAAATATACATAGTTTTTTTGGAGTTTACATTAACACTTTTCTCAATCCATTTGTTAACTTTTTGCCATCTTTTTTGAAACACATTTTCAGCTTTCCCTGACGTTATCATATTTACTTTATCCATTTCCTTTATTTCAAAGATTTTCATAATTAACTCTTCTCTATTTGGTATTTTATCAGTTTCCCAACACTTCACAACGAGGATTCTAGATATAAAAAGGATAGTTAGAAACTGCTCTTTTCCAAAAACAGCTCTGTCGGAACTGTGGCTTGCCCAAGGTCATCAGCACCTGCAAGTGGGGGAGTGGGGAATCGAACCCGGTTCTCCCAGATTAGAGTCCGCGCACTTCACCACAACACCAAACTGGATCTCAGTTTGGTGTAGTGGTTAAGTGGGACCACAAGATGACTTGGGGAACAGCAAAGAGGCCCACCACCAAGGCAAGGCTGGGGGGAACCTCTGCCAGGTAACTGGATCAGGAAGTGGGCAAGCACTGGAATTCAGGAGATGGTTCCGCGGACACAGACGAACCAGCCAGGATCTTAGCAAAGACGGAACTTAAAGAGGGAAGAACAGACCTGTCACGGTAGAGCCAGGGAGGCAGGCAGACAGGGGGAGTCACAATACAAGTCCAAAGGTCAGCCGGGAGAGCAGTCAGCAGAGCATTAAACAAGTCCCAAAACACCAGACAAAGCCGTAGTCAAACGTTACCAGAGGTCAGAGTACAGGGAGCAAAGCCGAGGGCGTGGTCAGGTCCAAAGCTGGAAGTCAGGAGCCAGAGCAGTCCAAACACAAGCCGAGTCCAAAAGCCACAGAGTCAAACAGGAATCAAGGTGCAGAGCTTCTGGTTCTACGAACGAGGTTGCCAGCACAAATTGCCCATGGCCAGAGGCCCTACTAAATAGTGCTCTGGCCCATTAACCCATTAGCACCTTTGTGCGAGGTCCTGGCTGCTGTTAAAACTCAGGGCTCAAGGATCTCCGCCCTCTTGAACATGCTTCTTTTCGTTGGCTAGCCAGTTCCTGACCTCTCTGATCCCTAAGCCTACTTACAGGTGGGGGAGATGCAGGTGGTGAGCTGCTTGTGGCCTGCTCAATCCCAGGTGCAAACCGTCCTGTAGTTGACTCAGCTTGCTGTGTATCCTCCTCAGCACTCACAGTAGGTGCAGATCCTGATGCTTCTTCAGCTCTTAAAGGCACTGAATCCTCCCCTCTTAGGCTGTCAGGAGCTGGGGCTGAGTCAAGGGCAGGCATGACAAGACCTGCCCCTTTCTGGTGCGTCTTCGTTGGGGCTTGGCCCCACAAGGAGTTATTTAGGGCTATGATTCTGCAAGCAGCACTCGGTCTTCAGCCTCAGGCTCACATAAGATTGCTCGGCTGTGTGCTGTGACATCACTTCCTGGGAAAACTGGAAGTGATGTCACATTGCTCTAGGAGCTGACCCAGGGGGCTGGAAGGTTAGCTGAATACCCTCATGGGGTCGGTCTTTGAGCAGATTGCCCTGATGAGGCCTCTGAGCCTAGGAGCTTGGGTATTAGGGGAGGCCTGGCAGAGTTTTTTTGGGGGGGTCTTTTGAGCCCCCTTTCAGAGGAGGAGTCTCTCCCTAGGTTTTTCCCATCCCAAGATCCAAACCTGAGAGGATATGGTACCGACAGGTACATCCTTAGCTCTGCCACTAACATGACATCACTCATTTCTACAGAGGGGGATTCTTGTGGCTTTGGGAGTTTTTTGATCTCCTGCCCGTGTGATTCTGGAAAAGCAGCAACACAGCCCAGTTCACCACTGCCTTCAGACAGCCACTGCCCCAGTTGCCCGGGCTGCCTCTTCTGGCTCAACCAGAAGAAGAAGAAGTGATTGGATTTATACCCCGCCATTCACTCAGAGTCTCAGAGCGGCTTTCCAATCTCCTTTCCCTTCCCCTCCCCACAACAGACACCCTGTGAGGTAGGTGGGGCTAAGAGAGCTCTTTTGAGGACTGCTCTTGAGAGAACAGCTCTGAAAGAACCTGTGACTGACCCAAGGTCACCCCAGCAGCTGCATGTGGAGGAATGGGGAATCGAACCCGGTTCTCCCAGATTAGAGTCCGCGCTCTTAACCACTACACCAACCCAAGCACGATGGCATGGGCTCCTTTTCCCACCATCTTGCCCGGGGCAAAACATTTTGGCTCGTCCGTCAGAAGGACAGGGGTGAAGACACATAAATTTACGTCACAAAGCCTGGGGTGATGGAAAGACGGCTATCCTTGGGAAAGTCAAACATGCTGTGGTGTGACAGCTGTGCAGTGAGACAGCCAGAGTGTTGCGCACGCATAACAACTCTGGTTGCTGCGAGGGCAACTGTGCCTATGTGCTATCACTATTATGGGGAGACGATACGGGAAGGAGGACATGGTACAAGACAATGCAAGATCCACGAGTGATCCATGCGATTATCAAGGTTTATAAGATTATGCCTGGGATAGAGCAGGTGGAGTAAGAAGTCCTTTTCTCCCTTTCTCACAATACAAGAACTCATGGGCACTCAATGAAATTGCTGAGCAGTTGGGTTAGAACAGATAAAAGGAAGTCCTTCTTCACCCAAAGAATGATTAACACATGGAATTCATTGCCACAGGAGGTGGTGGCAGCTACAAGAGGGAACTGGATAAGCATATGGAGCAGAGGTCCATCAGTGGCTATTAGCCACAAGGTGTAGACAGGAACTCTCAGTCTGGGGCCAGTGATGCTCTGTCTTCTTGGTGCTTGGGGGGGAGGGGGCGCAACAGTGGGAGGGCTTCTAGTTTCCTGGCTTCACTGGTGGACCGCCTGAGGGCACCTGGTATTTTTGGCCACTGTGTGACACAGAGTATTGGACTGGGTGGGCCATTGGCCTGATTCAACATTGGCTTCTCTTACATTCTTGTGTTCTTAATGGCGGCAACTCTCAGAACTAAACTACCATCGGCAACAAACACTCAGAAGCCAAAAAGACTAGTAACAGATTGTTAACTATCACGCTTCAGCACACACACAACTATAGAAACCCGTACTCAGACTCGGCGGGGCAGGAGAAAGAAACACGTGGAAATTCACACACCTGAAACACTGCGCACGGGCGCGCACTTTCAAAGAAACCTTTGATCCCAATAAAATCTAAAACAATTAACTTCCTAATTAGTCGACAAATTACTGGTTCTACAAAGTAGGCATTAAGTTGTTTGGGAAACTGTTAGCGTTCCCAGCACAATTTCATGCTTTGCTGGCGATGGGTAAAATTAGGTGGCGCGAGCCTGACGCTGCCGGAGAGGGCCAGGATAAGCAGGGAGGACTGAGCTCTGCGGCAGGCTGCCAATCATTCCAGGAAGGGGGCATTTCTAGGGTTGCCAACCCTCAGGGGTGGCCTGGAGATCTCCTAGTACTACAACTGATCTCCAGACAACAGGGACCCGTTCCCCTGGAGCAAATAGCAACTTTGGAATTATACCCTGCTGAGGTCTCTCCCTTCCCCAAACCCTACTCTCCAGGAATATCCCACCCCAGAGTTGGCATCCGTGCCCGCCCTCTGACTAGGCCAATCCCTCCTCCTTTGACACCTGGGATTGCAGAGATGCAGGCCTGCCCAGAAGGGTTCCCAAGCAATTTAAGGAGTGGTATTTCCTCCTTGGCTGATATTTTATGTGCCACGTGAAGGAACAGATTCACGAGCCATTCTCTGTTCCTTTGGGTTGGTCCCCAGGAGGCAGAAAATGCCCACAGCCAGTGTTCCCTCTAAGCTGAGTTAGTGTGAGCTAGCTCACGGTTTTTTTAGCCTCTGGCTCACACATCTCAGCTCAGGAAGGATGGCCCCAGAGCAAACTAATTTATGCAGCAGCCAAATCACTCGCTCACAACTTTAATGCCAGTAGCTCACAAAGTAGAATTTTTGCTCACAAGACTCCACAGCTTAGAGAGAACATTGCCCACAGTCATGTCCAAATCTCCACTTGTTGATTTCCCCCTCTCTCCCCGGATTGCCAAAAACAACTGAGTAACTCCTGCTGGCGTGGCATCTCTGACACTGTTTCCTCCTAAACAGACACACGCATCTAACACTCACACATGAGTGCCTCCTATTTTGCCCTGACAAACTAGCTAGCCTGGGGCGATCCCTCACAACTTCATAATTTCGAGGTATCGCGCTCCAGAGATGGCAAGCTCACCTGCTGCCCCTCCCCATCACCACACTTCAGATAGCAAGACTGAATAAGCATGGTGTGTTTCCAGAGACCTGGCTAAGAACATTCAATGTATAAGACAGTTATAAAAAGAATACACAAGGTTGGGCCAAGCATTCAGGCTGAGCAAGGGAACAAAGAAAAAGTGAAAACATGCAGCCATCTTCCCCTACACTTGGTACTTACCTTAACAATGTTGAAATAGGACAGGCTAGTATGACTTGAAATTGTAGTAAATTTAAAATTCTTCATTACCTTAGTTCTCATAGTTTTGACTTCTCCGCCTTGTCCCTTGTAACATGGACAAGATGGAGTCCTTAGGTAACAGTCCAGTCCTTCACAGCTTGGGCTCACCTGAGAAGCAGCTTCAGAGGGAAGAGGAAATGAAGGAGAAGAGAACTTCTTCTCTGTGACCAGGGCATTTATAATGTACCTTGGGGAGCCACCTTGGGACATTTTGATCTTCCTGTCTCAAGAGGAAGAGAATGGATAGCGGGCATGGCTCAGAGGCAGAGTATCTGCTTGGCATGCAGAAGGTCCCAAATTCAATCCCTGGCATCTCCAGTTAGAAGGATCAGGTGGCAAGCGATGTGAAAGACCTCCACCTGAGACCCTGGAGAGCTGCTGCCAGTCTGAACAGACTAGACTGACCTTGGCGGCCCAATGCTCAGATTCACCAGTAGGCAATTTCCTGTGTTCATACAGCCTAGTGGTTTCCCCCGCTGTCCCTTCTGGGTCTGACATACTAGCAGGGCTTTTTTTTTGTAGAAAAAGCCCAGCAGGAACTCATTAGCATAATAGGCCACAGCCCTGACAGCACAGCTCATTAGCATATCAGGCCACACCCACACATTACCAGAAGTGTGGTCATCTAGCCACGCCCACCTTTTGCTTCTTATTCTGTTGACCTTGTTTGTTGTCAAAACCCAGGTCCTTTTTTTGTAGCAGGGACTCCTTTGCATGTTAGGCCACACACCCCTAATGTAGCCAATCCTAATGAGTTTCTGCTGTTGGGTGTGGCCTATTATGCTAATGAGTTCCTGCTGGGCGTGGCCAACT